>NC_068370.1:50767483-50839983 GCF_020536995.1 Dreissena polymorpha | reverse complement strand
CATTTAAGTTCACAGTGACCTTGACCTTCAAATGAATGACATTGAAATGAATGACCTTGAAATGACCAGTGGTCATCTAAGTGTGCTTGCAAACCTTTACGTCAAGTTTGAGATTCTAGGTCCAAGCATACCAAAGTTATAACAATTTTAACATTTTAACATTGAAGGTCACAGTGACCTTGACCTTCAAATGAATGACATTGAAATGAGCAGTGGTGATCTTCTAGTACTGGCCAACCTTTGTGTCAAGTTTGAAGACTCTAGGTACAAGCATACCAAAGTTATAACATGGAATAAGAACTTTAACATTTTTACCTACCAAAGTTATAAGAACTTTAACATTTTTACATTCAAGGTCACAGTGACCTTGACCTTAGAATGAATGACCTTGAAATGACCAGTGGTCATCTAAGTGTGCTTGCAAACCTTCATGTCAAGTTTGAAGACTCTATGTCCAAGCATACCAAAGTTATAACAATTTTAACATTTTAACATTTAAGGTCACAGTGACCTTGACCTTCAAATGAATGACATTGAAATGACCAGTGGTCATCTTCTAGTACTGGCCAATCTTTATTTCAAGTTTGAAGACTCTAGGTACAAGCATACCAAAGTTATAACATGAAATAAGAACTTTAACATTTTTACATTCAAGGTCACAGTGACCTTGACCTTCAAATGAATGACCTTGAAATGTCCAGTGGTTACTTACTAGTTCTGGCCAACCTTCATGTCAAGTTTCAAGACTCTAGGTCCAAGCATACCAAAGTTATAACAACTTTAACATTTTTACATTCAAGGTCACAGTGACCTTGACCTTCAAATGAATGACCTTGAAATGTCCAGTGGTTACTTTCTAGTTCTGGCCAACCTTCATGTCAAGTTTCAAGACTCTAGGTCCAAGCATACCAAAGTTATAACAACTTTAACATTTTTATATTGAAGGTCACAGTGACCTTCACCTTCAAATGAATGACCTTGAAATGACCAGTGGTCATCTGTTAATCCTGGCCAACCTTCATGTCAAGTTTGAAGACTCTAGGTCCAAGCATACCAAAGTTATACCATGAAATAAGAACTTTAACATTTTTACATTCAAGGTCACAGTGACCTTGACCTTCAAATGAATGACCTTGAAATGACCAGTGGTTACTAACTAGTTATGGCCAACCTTCATGTCAAGTTTCAAGACTCTAGGTCCAAGCATACCAAAGTTATAACAACTTTAACATTTTTTATATTGAAGGTCACAGTGACCTTGACCTTCAAATGAATGACCTTGGAATGACCAGTGGTCATCTGTTAATCCTGGCCAACCTTCATGTCAAGTTTGAAGACTCTAGGTCCAAGCATACCAAAGTTATACCATGAAATAAGAACTTTAACATTTTCGAGCACGCCGCCACCCCGCCCGCCCGCCCGCCCCCCCCGCCCGCCCGACAACATCAATCTATAAGCCGAGATTTTTTCGAAAAAAATCCGGCTAAAAATGTACCAGTAACAAAATTATCTCTCTTTATAATAAATTGTAGCTTACAAGGGACTTCAGCAATATGAAAGGTAACAGTCACATAGTTGTCTCTACTTACATTGTAGAATAAATAAAACTCCAAAGTTAAGAAATTGCTGTGTGAACAATGGACAACAATGGACAGTACATAGCGTGTGTTTAGTGAATCTTAAATAAGGATGTTATGTCAATTACCGTAATTACTCAAGGTCTTGGACATTTAAAAATAATTATTTATTTTCGTGTTGGAAAATTTAGATTAAAAAAAAAATTAAACAAGAGCACCGCCTTGTGGGTGCAGACCGCTCATCTATTTTTCTTTTTAAAGGTGTAGGGACCTATCTCAATTTCAATCACAAAGGATGGAGGGATGGAGTGGAGAGGGGTGTATAGTGTGGGGGTGTGGTCATTTATTACATTATCTTCCAAAAATGAAAACAAAATAAAAAATTATTCTTGGGTGGGATGGTTGGACGGTATTTCAAAAATAAAATAATAAAAATAAATATTTGTGTTTTTTAACCATGTTTGAAAAAAACAAGAGATGTGTTTGTCAGAAACACAATGCCCCCTATTGCGCCGCTTTGAAATTATAATTTATTTTTTTTAACTTTGACCTTGAAGGATGACCTTGAACTTCCACCACTCAAAATGTGCAGCTTTATGAGAAGGCCGCTTTGAAATATTTATTTTTTTACCTTTGACCTTGAAGGATGACCTTGACCTTGAAGGATGACCTTGAAATTCCACCACTCAAAATGTGCAGCTTCATGATAACGCCGCTTTGAAATTATTATTTTTTACCTTTGACCTTGAAGGATGACCTTGACCTTGAAGAATGACCTTGACCTTGAACTTCCACCACTCAAAATGAGCAGCTTCATCAGCACGCTGCTTTGAATTTTGTTATTTTTTTTTTTTACCTTTGACCTTGAAGGATGACCTTGACCTTAAAGGATGACCGTGACCTTGACTTTCCACCACTCAAAATGTGCAGCTTCATGAGAACGCCGCTTTGAAAATTTTATATTATTTTTTTGACCTTGAAGGATGACATTGACCTTGAACTTCCACCACTCAAAATGTACAGCTTCATGATAACGCGGCTTTGATTATTTATTTATTTTACCTTTGACATTGAAGGATGACCTTGACCTTGAAGGATGACCTTGACCTTGAACCTTCACCACTCAAAACGTGCAGCTTCATGATAAAGCCGCTTTGATTTTTTTTTTACCTTTGACCTTGAAGGATGACCTTTACCTTGAAGAATGACCTTGACCTTAAACTTCCACCAATCAAAATGTGCAGCTTCATGATAATGCTGCTTTGAATTTTTTTTATTTGTTTTTTGACCTTTGACCTTGAAGGATGACCTTGACCTTGAAGGATGACCTTGAACTTCCACCACTCAAAATGAGCAGCTTCATGAGAACACCGCTTTGATTTTATTTATTTTTAACTTGAAGGATGACCTTGACGGATGACCTTGACCTTGAACTTCCACCACTAAAAATGTGTAGCTTCATGAGATACACATGCATGCCAAATATCAAGTTGCTATCTTCAATATTAAAAAAGTTATGGCCAATGTTAAAGTTTTCGGACGGACAGATGCCATATATTTGACATTTGACCTTGAAGGATTACCTTCACCTTCACCTTTCACCACTCAAAATGTTCAGCTCCATAAGATACACATGCATGCCAAATATCAAGTTGCTATCTTCAATATTGAAAAAGTTATGGCCAATGTTAAAGTTTTCGGACAGACAGACACCATAAATGGTCTGGACAGAGTCAATTGTGGTATGTCAGGTAAGAGTTGTTTTGTCAAAGTATCAATCGAATCTAATCATAAATAAAGAAGTTATGGCAATTTTAGCAAAATTTAATAATTTGACCTTGAGAGTCAAGGTCATTCAAAGGTCAAGGTAAAATTCAACTTGCCAGGTACAGTACCCTCATGATAGCATGAAAGTAATTAAAGTTTAAAAGCAATAACCTTGATACTTAGAAGTAAAGTGAATCTAAACACAAAATGTAACCATATATTCAAAGTTACTAAGTAAAAAAAGGGCCATAATTCGGTAAAAATGACAACCAGAGTTATGCAACTTGTCCTTTACTGTCCCCTTATGATAGTTTGCGAGTGTTCCAAGTATGAAAGCAATATCTATGATACTTTAGGGGTAAAGTGGACCAAAACACAAAACTTAACCAAATGTTCAAGCATAAAGGGCCCATTATTCCATCAAAATGCCAGTCAGAGTTACATAACTTTGCCTGCATAGTCCCCTTACGATAGTTAGTAAGTGTTGCAAGTATGAAAGCAATGGCTTTGATACTTTAGGAAAAAAGTGGACCTAAACACAAAACTTTACGAAATTTTCAATTTTCTAAGTATAAAAAGGGCACATAATTCTGTCAAAATGCCAGTCAAAGTTACATAACTTTGCCTGCACAGTCCCCTTACGATAGTTAATAAGTGTTGCAAGTATGAAAGCAATGGCTTTGATACTTTAGGAAAAATGTGGACCTAAACACAAAACTTTACCAAATTTTCAATTTTCTAAGTATAAAAAGGGCACATAATTCTGTCAAAATGCCAGTCAGAGTTACATAACTTTGCCTGCACAGTCCCCTTACGATAGTTAGTAAGTGTTGCAAGTATGAAAGCAATGGCTTTGATACTTTAGGAAAAAAGTGGACCTAAACACAAAACTTTACCAAATTTTCAATTTTCTAAGTATAAAAAGGGCACATAATTCTGTCAAAATGCCAGTCAGAGTTACATAACTTTGCCTGCACAGTCCCCTTATGATAGTTAGTAAGTGTTGCAAGTATGAAAGCAATAGCTTTGATACTTAAGGAATAAAATGAACCTAAACACAAAACTTAACCAAAATTTTCAATTTTTTAAGTATAAAAAGGGCACATAATTCTGTCAAAATGCAAGCCAGAATTATCTAACTTTGCCTGCCCAGTCCCCTCATGTGACCTAAATGCAAAACTTAACCGGACGCTGACGCCGACGCCAAGGTGATGACAATAGCTCATTTTTTATTTTTTTTAAATAGATGAGCTAAAAATTACAGGTGTCCGAACATTTAAGAAACAAATATTAAGGTGTCCAAAAAGTATAATTATATTGAAATAAATGGAACAAGACTATTGCCAAGCAGTATATGTCCCCTACCGGCTCCACCATTGTTAGAATTATTTTTTTTGTTTGCCATTGCAACCAGAATTTTTGATGTAGGAACAAAATGAAATGACGTGCATAATGTTCATTGCCATCTATCTATGTTTCAAGTTTCATGAACAAATATGAAGAACTTTTAAAGTTATGGCAGGATCCAGAAAAGTTTGACAGACCCACAGACGCACAAACCATAAGTCCCCTGTGGTGAAACCGGTAGAGGACAATAAATCAATGTACAATAATTTTATTGCAAGAAATCCTCTTTTTTCTGCTTGAAAAATAAATGGTCCATTGTCCTCATGCATGCATCTGTCAGGTTTTATGACCTTAATCCGTTTGTAAAAAACAGTGATGAAAGTGTCACAAGACAAGCGAAAACAGGTCTGAAGTCTGTAGAATAGCACAGTGAAATATACTGTCTGAAAATTAAGAGACATTAATTATGTCCAAAAACCCGTAAGTCCGAAAATTAAGAGTAAAAAAAAAATATTCAGGCTTAAAAAGAGGGTGTTTGAAAACTTAGAAAGTCCGAAAGCTTAGAGTAATTACGGTATTACGCATATATATATATATATATATATATATATATATATATATATATATATATATATATATATATATATATAGCCAAATTGTGCAAAGGTTCAGCATTTGCTGTAGTGAAAAGCTTTTACCTGACTGCACATCTGCTTTCTGTTGTGAATTATAATCTGCCGCAGGTTCTAAACAGTCAGTTGTTCTTTTATAAACATGGCTTAACAGCATCAGATTGTCAAAAGAAGATAAATAAACATATCATGTTTAAATCTTTTATTTGATAATTATATAATTATTTTTTTGCTACTTAATTTCATACTTACATAATTATTGGTTAGAAATATCTTTGGTAATGAGAATTCATTATCTTTATCATACATTTTACAGAAATTTCATGAACCAAAAATTCTAGTCAAAACCTTCACATTGAGATTTAAAGATAATTTAAGCTTTGAGCTTCAACCCATACAAAGGGTCAAAGGTCTAGCTAAAAAAAAAATGTATCATGAAAAATTTGCAAACTCTGATTTACCTGTTGTCATGGAAGTAAGATAGATGTCTTTAACAGTGGCTGCTCAATTAAAGAGGAACATAATTGGATTGATGTGGAGCACGTCATTTTATTGAATGAAACAAAACAAGTAAAAATAACATTAGTAAAGCAGTGTAATAATCAATTTTCTTACTTAACAAATTTTAAAATAAACTTCGTCGACCATATTTCATATAGAATTATACAACTATGCTTTTGCAAACAAGATAGGTTTTTATATTCATTCTATACTGGCAGATTAAATACTCAAAGTTAATGTAAAACTGTGACAAGAAATATAAATATTTTGCGAAAAACAGATTTTGAACATCATATAGAAAATAGATAACAATATATCAGACAGTTTAGATATTTTCATGTTTTCATGAATCTTTTCAATGCATTTGAAACATAACAGTACCAAAAATATATAAATGGGCCATCTTCGGTAATAAAATTAGTTAAACTTCTACACAAAAAATATCCTTGTTCATTTTAGCTGGAAAATAACGAATAAATGAATGAATAATTAATATTAAAAAAAGAAGAAATAAGAAATAAATAATAACAAGGGCTGTTTGTAAAACATGCATGCCCCCCTGATATGGGCTGTCAGTTGTAGTGGCAGCCTTGGTGTGATTATGTTTTTTGTCACTGTGACCTTGACCTTTGACCTAGTGACCTGAACATCAAAAGGGGTCATCTGCCAGTCATTATCAATCTTCCTATGAAGTTTCATGATCCTAGGCGTAAGCATTCATGAGTTATCATCCGGAAACCATTTTACTATTTCGAGTCACTGTGACCTTGACTTTTGACCCAGTGACCTGAAAATCAATAGGGGTCATCTGCCAGTCATTATCAATGTACCTATGAAGTTTCATGATCCTAGGCGTAAGCATTCTTGAGTTATCATCCAGAAACCATTTTACTGTTTCGAGTCACTGTGACCTTGACCTTTGACCTAGTGACCTGAAAATCAATAGGGGTCATCTGCCAATCATGACCAATGTACCTATGAAGTTTCATGATCCTAGGCATTAGCATTCTTGAGTTATCATCCAGAAACCATTTTACTGTTTCGAGTCACTGTGACCTTGACCTTTGACCTAGTGACCTGAAAACAATAGAGGTCATCTGCCAGTCATGATCAATGTTCCTATGAAGTTTCATGATCCTAGGCGTAAGCATTCTTGAGTTATCATCCGGAAACAATTTTCCTATTTCGAGTCACTGTGACCTTGACCTTTGACCTAGTGACCTGAAAATCAATAGGGGTCATCTGCCAGTCATGATCAATGTACCTATGAAGTTTCATGATCCTAGGCCTTAGCATTCTTGAGTTATCATCCGGAAACCATTTTACTATATTGGGTCACTGTGACCTTGACCTATGACCTAGTGACCTGAAAATCAATAGGGGTCATCTGCCAGTCATTATCAATGTACCTATGAAGTTTCATGATCCTAGGCCTAAGCGTTCTTGAGTTATCATCCGGAAACCATCTGGTGGAAGGACCGACCAATGGACCGACATGTGCAAAACAATATACCCCCTCTTCTTCAAAGGGGGGCATAATAATAACAATAACCAGAACGTATCACAGAACTGAGTAGTGACAAATACCCCCGTACACAGCATGTAGTAAGTAGTAGCATTATAATAAAATGCACCTGCAGACTGTTTTTTTTTGCTAATTTAATAGCTGTAATTGCCCCTATTTCCAATGGCAAAAGTTAATCTTTTTTTTTAATCCAGTCCCAGCATTCCCAATTCTGATTTTTAATTTTCAGATAGTTTGAAATAGAACTATTGAGTATGCAAATTATGATTTTGAAGTTATATCCATTTAAATGTTATTGTTATGTTTGAAATTTTCTATTTTATGTTAGTGTATACAATAATTGTCTAAAAATTATAAACAAAGAAAAACATATTTTCCAAATTTTAAATACATTTAATGATGCTAAATTTTCTAATTTCAGTGGTATAATATGTTATATTAAAAAAAATGGTGAGAATAGGTCCTGCATCGCCAGTATAGATAACAGTAGACTTTTAAAAAAAAAATAAGTAGAGAACCACAAAACAATTTTACCTACCAAATAATATACCTTTGGTCCTTGTGGCTTCCAAGAGTAATATTTTTATACAGTAATTTATTTTGCTGTATATGAATACGTAAGTAATTTGACAACCTGGTATGGCCAGTTATGACCTGGATGTCATGTTTTGATTCAACAAATTGACAATAATAATGTAACGGAAATTCTAAGTAAAAAAAGGGACATAAGTTTTGTTATTTTCAATATCAGAAGATAAAAATCATAAATGCACAACTTCATATCATAAAAAGGAAAGCTTTTATGTTTGAACGTTATGTCTAAATTTGTGTCTAAGGACAGACAGACAGCAAGGGAAACCAGCAACTAACAGAAATCCATGGTGATTCCAGTACAACGCCTTTATTTCATAACATGGGGTATAATAATAATAATAAAAACAAGAGCACCGCATAACGGGTGCCAACGCTTGGCTGCGGATGCAGTTTTGAACAAGGGCTGTTTATAAAACATGCATGCCTCCCATATGGGCTGTCAGTTGTAGTGGCAGCCATTGTGTGAATACGTTTTTTGTCACTGTGAACTTGACCTTTGACCTAGTGACTTGAAAATCAATATGGGTCATCTGCCAGTCATGATCAATGTTCCTATGAAGTTTCATGATCATAGGCCTAGGTATTCTTGAGTTATCATCAGGCAACCATTTAACTGTTTTGAGTCACTGTGACCTTGACCTTTGACCTAGTGACCTGAGAATTAATAGGGGTCACCTGCAAGTCATGATCAATGTACCTATGAAGTTTGATGATCCTAGGCGTAAGCTTTCTTGAGTTATCATCCGGAGACCATTTTACTGTGTTGAGTCACCATGACCTTGACCTTTGACCTAGTGACCTGAACATCAATAGGGGTCATTTGCCTGTCATAATCAATGTACCTATGAAGTTTCATGATCCTAGGCGTAAGCGTTCTTGAGTTATCATCCGGAAACCCTTTTTCTGTTTCGAGTCACTGTGACCTTGACCTTTGACCTAGTGACCTGAAAATCAATAGGGGTCATCTGCGAGTCATGATCAATGAACCTATGAAGTTTCATGATCCTAGGCGTAAGCGTTCTTGAGTTATCATCCGGAAACCATTTTTCTGTTTCGAGTCACTGTGACCTTGACCTTTGACCTAGTGACCTGAAAATCAATAGGGGTCATCTGTGAGTCATGATCAAGTACCTATGAAGTTTCATGATCCTAGGCCTAAGCGTTCTTGAGATATCATCCGGAAACCGTTTTACTATTTCAAGTCACTGTGACTTTGACTTTTGACCTAGTGACCTCAAAATCAATGGGGGTCATCTGCCAGTCATGAGCAATGTACCTATGAAGTTGCATGATCCTAGGCCTAAGCGTTCTTGAGTTATCATCCGGAAACCATCAGGTGGACGGACGGACCGACCTACCGACATGTGCAAAACAATATACCCCCTCTTCTTCGAAGGGGGGCATAATAAATGAAAGCTTGTCAGAATTTATTTTTTAAGGTCACAGTGACCTTGACCTTTGACCTAGTGACCCTAAAATGGGTGTGGCATGTAGAACTAATCAAGGTGCATCTACATATGAAGTTATAAAGTTGTAGGTGGAAGCACTTTGATTTTAGAGCCAATGTTAAGGTTTTATCACGGCGGACCGTATACGACGAGCTGGCTATGACAATACCTCGGGTTTTCTCCGAAAACAGCCGAGCTAATAATAATAATAATAACAAGAGCACCGCATAACGGGTGCCACGCTCGGCTATGGGTGCAGTTTTGAATAAATGAAAGCTAGTAAGAATTTATTTTTTAAGAGGTCACAGTGACCTTGACTTTTGACCTAGTGACCCTAAAATGGGTGTGGCGTGTAGAACTCATCAAGGTGCATCTACATATGAAGTTTCAAAGTTGTAGGTGGAAGCACTTTGATTTTAGAACCAATGTAAGGTTTTAGCTCGACGCGGACGGCTGACGACACGACGAGCTGGCTATGACAATACCTCAGGTTTTCTCCAAAAACGCCGAGCAAATAATAATAATGATAATTATTATTATTATTACAGTAATGATAATACCTATACTAATAGTACTACTACTAATACTAGTAATAATATAAATAATAGTCTTAGTTGTAAACCAGAAATATATTTCTCGCAAAGCTCAGATGGAATAGGGGTAAAGAAAGTTATCAGCAAAGACAAAAATAATAATTGAGAACAAAATACAGATCATTTAAATTTTGGCAATTGTTGTCAACTAGCAGCTTTTTCTTGAAACGTTCAGATTGAGTATAAAAAGGGCACATAATTCTGTCAAAATGCCAGTCAAAGTTACATAACTTTGCCTGCACAGTCCCCTTACGATAGTTAATAAGTGTTGCAAGTATGAAAGCAATGGCTTTGATACTTTAGGAAAAATGTGGACCTAAACACAAAACTTTACCAAATTTTCAATTTTCTAAGTATAAAAAGGGCACATAATTCTGTCAAAATGCCAGTCAGAGTTACATAACTTTGCCTGCACAGTCCCCTTACGATAGTTAGTAAGTGTTGCAAGTATGAAAGCAATGGCTTTGATACTTTAGGAAAAAAGTGGACCTAAACACAAAACTTTACCAAATTTTCAATTTTCTAAGTATAAAAAGGGCACATAATTCTGTCAAAATGCCAGTCAGAGTTACATAACTTTGCCTGCACAGTCCCCTTATGATAGTTAGTAAGTGTTGCAAGTATGAAAGCAATAGCTTTGATACTTAAGGAATAAAATGAACCTAAACACAAAACTTAACCAAAATTTTCAATTTTTTAAGTATAAAAAGGGCACATAATTCTGTCAAAATGCAAGCCAGAATTATCTAACTTTGCCTGCCCAGTCCCCTCATGTGACCTAAATGCAAAACTTAACCGGACGCTGACGCCGACGCCAAGGTGATGACAATAGCTCATTTTTTATTTTTTTTAAATAGATGAGCTAAAAATTACAGGTGTCCGAACATTTAAGAAACAAATATTAAGGTGTCCAAAAAGTATAATTATATTGAAATAAATGGAACAAGACTATTGCCAAGCAGTATATGTCCCCTACCGGCTCCACCATTGTTAGAATTATTTTTTTGTTTGCCATTGCAACCAGAATTTTTGATGTAGGAACAAAATGAAATGACGTGCATAATGTTCATTGCCATCTATCTATGTTTCAAGTTTCATGAACAAATATGAAGAACTTTTAAAGTTATGGCAGGATCCAGAAAAGTTTGACAGACCCACAGACGCACAAACCATAAGTCCCCTGCGGTGAAACCGGTAGAGGACAATAAATCAATGTACAATAATTTTATTGCAAGAAATCCTCTTTTTTCTGCTTGAAAAATAAATGGTCCATTGTCCTCATGCATGCATCTGTCAGGTTTTATGACCTTAATCCGTTTGTAAAAAACAGTGATGAAAGTGTCACAAGACAAGCGAAAACAGGTCTGAAGTCTGTAGAATAGCACAGTGAAATATACTGTCTGAAAATTAAGAGACATTAATTATGTCCAAAAACCCGTAAGTCCGAAAATTAAGAGTAAAAAAAAAATATTCAGGCTTAAAAAGAGGGTGTTTGAAAACTTAGAAAGTCCGAAAGCTTAGAGTAATTACGGTATTACGCATATATATATATATATATATATATATATATATATATATATATATATATATATATATATATATATAGCCAAATTGTGCAAAGGTTCAGCATTTGCTGTAGTGAAAAGCTTTTACCTGACTGCACATCTGCTTTCTGTTGTGAATTATAATCTGCCGCAGGTTCTAAACAGTCAGTTGTTCTTTTATAAACATGGCTTAACAGCATCAGATTGTCAAAAGAAGATAAATAAACATATCATGTTTAAATCTTTTATTTGATAATTATATAATTATTTTTTTGCTACTTAATTTCATACTTACATAATTATTGGTTAGAAATATCTTTGGTAATGAGAATTCATTATCTTTATCATACATTTTACAGAAATTTCATGAACCAAAAATTCTAGTCAAAACCTTCACATTGAGATTTAAAGATAATTTAAGCTTTGAGCTTCAACCCATACAAAGGGTCAAAGGTCTAGCTAAAAAAAAAAATGTATCATGAAAAATTTGCAAACTCTGATTTACCTGTTGTCATGGAAGTAAGATAGATGTCTTTAACAGTGGCTGCTCAATTAAAGAGGAACATAATTGGATTGATGTGGAGCACGTCATTTTATTGAATGAAACAAAACAAGTAAAAATAACATTAGTAAAGCAGTGTAATAATCAATTTTCTTACTTAACAAATTTTAAAATAAACTTCGTCGACCATATTTCATACAGAATTATACAACTATGCTTTTGCAAACAAGATAGGTTTTTATATTCATTCTATACTGGCAGATTAAATACTCAAAGTTAATGTAAAACTGTGACAAGAAATATAAATATTTTGCGAAAAACAGATTTTGAACATCATATAGAAAATAGATAACAATATATCAGACAGTTTAGATATTTTCATGTTTTCATGAATCTTTTCAATGCATTTGAAACATAACAGTACCAAAAATATATAAATGGGCCATCTTCGGTAATAAAATTAGTTAAACTTCTACACAAAAAATATCCTTGTTCATTTTAGCTGGAAAATAACGAATAAATGAATGAATAATTAATATTAAAAAAAGAAGAAATAAGAAATAAATAATAACAAGGGCTGTTTGTAAAACATGCATGCCCCCCTGATATGGGCTGTCAGTTGTAGTGGCAGCCTTGGTGTGATTATGTTTTTTGTCACTGTGACCTTGACCTTTGACCTAGTGACCTGAACATCAAAAGGGGTCATCTGCCAGTCATTATCAATCTTCCTATGAAGTTTCATGATCCTAGGCGTAAGCATTCATGAGTTATCATCCGGAAACCATTTTACTATTTCGAGTCACTGTGACCTTGACTTTTGACCCAGTGACCTGAAAATCAATAGGGGTCATCTGCCAGTCATTATCAATGTACCTATGAAGTTTCATGATCCTAGGCGTAAGCATTCTTGAGTTATCATCCAGAAACCATTTTACTGTTTCGAGTCACTGTGACCTTGACCTTTGACCTAGTGACCTGAAAATCAATAGGGGTCATCTGCCAATCATGACCAATGTACCTATGAAGTTTCATGATCCTAGGCATTAGCATTCTTGAGTTATCATCCAGAAACCATTTTACTGTTTCGAGTCACTGTGACCTTGACCTTTGACCTAGTGACCTGAAAACAATAGAGGTCATCTGCCAGTCATGATCAATGTTCCTATGAAGTTTCATGATCCTAGGCGTAAGCATTCTTGAGTTATCATCCGGAAACAATTTTCCTATTTCGAGTCACTGTGACCTTGACCTTTGACCTAGTGACCTGAAAATCAATAGGGGTCATCTGCCAGTCATGATCAATGTACCTATGAAGTTTCATGATCCTAGGCCTTAGCATTCTTGAGTTATCATCCGGAAACCATTTTACTATATTGGGTCACTGTGACCTTGACCTATGACCTAGTGACCTGAAAATCAATAGGGGTCATCTGCCAGTCATTATCAATGTACCTATGAAGTTTCATGATCCTAGGCCTAAGCGTTCTTGAGTTATCATCCGGAAACCATCTGGTGGAAGGACCGACCAATGGACCGACATGTGCAAAACAATATACCCCCTCTTCTTCAAAGGGGGGCATAATAATAACAATAACCAGAACGTATCACAGAACTGAGTAGTGACAAATACCCCCGTACACAGCATGTAGTAAGTAGTAGCAATGCAATAAAATGCACCTGCAGACTGTTTTTTTTTGCTAATTTAATAGCTGTAATTGCCCCTATTTCCAATGGCAAAAGTTAATCTTTTTTTTTAATCCAGTCCCAGCATTCCCAATTCTGATTTTTAATTTTCAGATAGTTTGAAATAGAACTATTGAGTATGCAAATTATGATTTTGAAGTTATATCCATTTAAATGTTATTGTTATGTTTGAAATTTTCTATTTTATGTTAGTGTATACAATAATTGTCTAAAAATTATAAACAAAGAAAAACATATTTTCCAAATTTTAAATACATTTAATGATGCTAAATTTTCTAATTTCAGTGGTATAATATGTTATATTAAAAAAAATGGTGAGAATAGGTCCTGCATCGCCAGTATAGATAACAGTAGACTTTTAAAAAAAAAATAAGTAGAGAACCACAAAACAATTTTACCTACCAAATAATATACCTTTGGTCCTTGTGGCTTCCAAGAGTAATATTTTTATACAGTAATTTATTTTGCTGTATATGAATACGTAAGTAATTTGACAACCTGGTATGGCCAGTTATGACCTGGATGTCATGTTTTGATTCAACAAATTGACAATAATAATGTAACGGAAATTCTAAGTAAAAAAAGGGACATAAGTTTTGTTATTTTCAATATCAGAAGATAAAAATCATAAATGCACAACTTCATATCATAAAAAGGAAAGCTTTTATGTTTGAACGTTATGTCTAAATTTGTGTCTAAGGACAGACAGACAGCAAGGGAAACCAGCAACTAACAGAAATCCATGGTGATTCCAGTACAACGCCTTTATTTCATAACATGGGGTATAATAATAATAATAAAAACAAGAGCACCGCATAACGGGTGCCAACGCTTGGCTGCGGATGCAGTTTTGAACAAGGGCTGTTTATAAAACATGCATGCCCCCCATATGGGCTGTCAGTTGTAGTGGCAGCCATTGTGTGAATACGTTTTTTGTCACTGTGAACTTGACCTTTGACCTAGTGACTTGAAAATCAATATGGGTCATCTGCCAGTCATGATCAATGTTCCTATGAAGTTTCATGATCATAGGCCTAAGTATTCTTGAGTTATCATCAGGAAACCATTTAACTGTTTTGAGTCACTGTGACCTTGACCTTTGACCTAGTGACCTGAGAATTAATAGGGGTCACCTGCAAGTCATGATCAATGTACCTATGAAGTTTGATGATCCTAGGCGTAAGCTTTCTTGAGTTATCATCCGGAGACCATTTTACTGTGTTGAGTCACCATGACCTTGACCTTTGACCTAGTGACCTGAACATCAATAGGGGTCATTTGCCTGTCATAATCAATGTACCTATGAAGTTTCATGATCCTAGGCGTAAGCGTTCTTGAGTTATCATCCGGAAACCCTTTTTCTGTTTCGAGTCACTGTGACCTTGACCTTTGACCTAGTGACCTGAAAATCAATAGGGGTCATCTGCGAGTCATGATCAATGAACCTATGAAGTTTCATGATCCTAGGCGTAAGCGTTCTTGAGTTATCATCCGGAAACCATTTTTCTGTTTCGAGTCACTGTGACCTTGACCTTTGACCTAGTGACCTGAAAATCAATAGGGGTCATCTGTGAGTCATGATCAAGTACCTATGAAGTTTCATGATCCTAGGCCTAAGCGTTCTTGAGATATCATCCGGAAACCGTTTTACTATTTCAAGTCACTGTGACTTTGACTTTTGACCTAGTGACCTCAAAATCAATGGGGGTCATCTGCCAGTCATGAGCAATGTACCTATGAAGTTGCATGATCCTAGGCCTAAGCGTTCTTGAGTTATCATCCGGAAACCATCAGGTGGACGGACGGACCGACCTACCGACATGTGCAAAACAATATACCCCCTCTTCTTCGAAGGGGGGCATAATAAATGAAAGCTTGTCAGAATTTATTTTTTAAGGTCAGTGACCTTGACCTTTGACCTAGTGACCCTAAAATGGGTGTGGCATGTAGAACTAATCAAGGTGCATCTACATATGAAGTTATAAAGTTGTAGGTGGAAGCACTTTGATTTTAGAGCCAATGTTAAGGTTTTATCACGGCGGACCGTATACGACGAGCTGGCTATGACAATACCTCGGGTTTTCTCCGAAAACAGCCGAGCTAATAATAATAATAATAACAAGAGCACCGCATAACGGGTGCCACGCTCGGCTATGGGTGCAGTTTTGAATAAATGAAAGCTAGTAAGAATTTATTTTTTAAGAGGTCACAGTGACCTTGACTTTTGACCTAGTGACCCTAAAATGGGTGTGGCGTGTAGAACTCATCAAGGTGCATCTACATATGAAGTTTCAAAGTTGTAGGTGGAAGCACTTTGATTTTAGAACCAATGTAAGGTTTTAGCTCGACGCGGACGGCTGACGACACGACGAGCTGGCTATGACAATACCTCAGGTTTTCTCCAAAAACGCTGAGCAAATAATAATAATGATAATTATTATTATTATTACAGTAATGATAATACCTATACTAATAGTACTACTACTAATACTAGTAATAATATAAATAATAGTCTTAGTTGTAAACCAGAAATATATTTCTCGCAAAGCTCAGATGGAATAGGGGTAAAGAAAGTTATCAGCAAAGACAAAAATAATAATTGAGAACAAAATACAGATCATTTAAATTTTGGCAATTGTTGTCAACTAGCAGCTTTTTCTTGAAACGTTCAGATTGAGTATAAAAAGGGCACATAATTCTGTCAAAATGCCAGTCAAAGTTACATAACTTTGCCTGCACAGTCCCCTTACGATAGTTAATAAGTGTTGCAAGTATGAAAGCAATGGCTTTGATACTTTAGGAAAAATGTGGACCTAAACACAAAACTTTACCAAATTTTCAATTTTCTAAGTATAAAGAGGGCACATAATTCTGTCAAAATGCCAGTCAGAGTTACATAACTTTGCCTGCACAGTCCCCTTACGATAGTTAGTAAGTGTTGCAAGTATGAAAGCAATGGCTTTGATACTTTAGGAAAAAAGTGGACCTAAACACAAAACTTTACCAAATTTTCAATTTTCTAAGTATAAAAAGGGCACATAATTCTGTCAAAATGCCAGTCAGAGTTACATAACTTTGCCTGCACAGTCCCCTTATGATAGTTAGTAAGTGTTGCAAGTATGAAAGCAATAGCTTTGATACTTAAGGAATAAAATGAACCTAAACACAAAACTTAACCAAAATTTTCAATTTTTTAAGTATAAAAAGGGCACATAATTCTGTCAAAATGCAAGCCAGAATTATCTAACTTTGCCTGCCCAGTCCCCTCATGTGACCTAAATGCAAAACTTAACCGGACGCTGACGCCGACGCCAAGGTGATGACAATAGCTCATTTTTTATTTTTTTTAAATAGATGAGCTAAAAATTACAGGTGTCCGAACATTTAAGAAACAAATATTAAGGTGTCCAAAAAGTATAATTATATTGAAATAAATGGAACAAGACTATTGCCAAGCAGTATATGTCCCCTACCGGCTCCACCATTGTTAGAATTATTTTTTTTGTTTGCCATTGCAACCAGAATTTTTGATGTAGGAACAAAATGAAATGACGTGCATAATGTTCATTGCCATCTATCTATGTTTCAAGTTTCATGAACAAATATGAAGAACTTTTAAAGTTATGGCAGGATCCAGAAAAGTTTGACAGACCCACAGACGCACAAACCATAAGTCCCCTGCGGTGAAACCGGTAGAGGACAATAAATCAATGTACAATAATTTTATTGCAAGAAATCCTCTTTTTTCTGCTTGAAAAATAAATGGTCCATTGTCCTCATGCATGCATCTGTCAGGTTTTATGACCTTAATCCGTTTGTAAAAAACAGTGATGAAAGTGTCACAAGACAAGCGAAAACAGGTCTGAAGTCTGTAGAATAGCACAGTGAAATATACTGTCTGAAAATTAAGAGACATTAATTATGTCCAAAAACCCGTAAGTCCGAAAATTAAGAGTAAAAAAAAAATATTCAGGCTTAAAAAGAGGGTGTTTGAAAACTTAGAAAGTCCGAAAGCTTAGAGTAATTACGGTATTACGCATATATATATATATATATATATATATATATATATATATATATATATATATATAGCCAAATTGTGCAAAGGTTCAGCATTTGCTGTAGTGAAAAGCTTTTACCTGACTGCACATCTGCTTTCTGTTGTGAATTATAATCTGCCGCAGGTTCTAAACAGTCAGTTGTTCTTTTATAAACATGGCTTAACAGCATCAGATTGTCAAAAGAAGATAAATAAACATATCATGTTTAAATCTTTTATTTGATAATTATATAATTATTTTTTTGCTACTTAATTTCATACTTACATAATTATTGGTTAGAAATATCTTTGGTAATGAGAATTCATTATCTTTATCATACATTTTACAGAAATTTCATGAACCAAAAATTCTAGTCAAAACCTTCACATTGAGATTTAAAGATAATTTAAGCTTTGAGCTTCAACCCATACAAAGGGTCAAAGGTCTAGCTAAAAAAAAAAATGTATCATGAAAAATTTGCAAACTCTGATTTACCTGTTGTCATGGAAGTAAGATAGATGTCTTTAACAGTGGCTGCTCAATTAAAGAGGAACATAATTGGATTGATGTGGAGCACGTCATTTTATTGAATGAAACAAAACAAGTAAAAATAACATTAGTAAAGCAGTGTAATAATCAATTTTCTTACTTAACAAATTTTAAAATAAACTTCGTCGACCATATTTCATACAGAATTATACAACTATGCTTTTGCAAACAAGATAGGTTTTTATATTCATTCTATACTGGCAGATTAAATACTCAAAGTTAATGTAAAACTGTGACAAGAAATATAAATATTTTGCGAAAAACAGATTTTGAACATCATATAGAAAATAGATAACAATATATCAGACAGTTTAGATATTTTCATGTTTTCATGAATCTTTTCAATGCATTTGAAACATAACAGTACCAAAAATATATAAATGGGCCATCTTCGGTAATAAAATTAGTTAAACTTCTACACAAAAAATATCCTTGTTCATTTTAGCTGGAAAATAACGAATAAATGAATGAATAATTAATATTAAAAAAAGAAGAAATAAGAAATAAATAATAACAAGGGCTGTTTGTAAAACATGCATGCCCCCCTGATATGGGCTGTCAGTTGTAGTGGCAGCCTTGGTGTGATTATGTTTTTTGTCACTGTGACCTTGACCTTTGACCTAGTGACCTGAACATCAAAAGGGGTCATCTGCCAGTCATTATCAATCTTCCTATGAAGTTTCATGATCCTAGGCGTAAGCATTCATGAGTTATCATCCGGAAACCATTTTACTATTTCGAGTCACTGTGACCTTGACTTTTGACCCAGTGACCTGAAAATCAATAGGGGTCATCTGCCAGTCATTATCAATGTACCTATGAAGTTTCATGATCCTAGGCGTAAGCATTCTTGAGTTATCATCCAGAAACCATTTTACTGTTTCGAGTCACTGTGACCTTGACCTTTGACCTAGTGACCTGAAAATCAATAGGGGTCATCTGCCAATCATGACCAATGTACCTATGAAGTTTCATGATCCTAGGCATTAGCATTCTTGAGTTATCATCCAGAAACCATTTTACTGTTTCGAGTCACTGTGACCTTGACCTTTGACCTAGTGACCTGAAAACAATAGAGGTCATCTGCCAGTCATGATCAATGTTCCTATGAAGTTTCATGATCCTAGGCGTAAGCATTCTTGAGTTATCATCCAGAAACAATTTTCCTATTTCGAGTCACTGTGACCTTGACCTTTGACCTAGTGACCTGAAAATCAATAGGGGTCATCTGCCAGTCATGATCAATGTACCTATGAAGTTTCATGATCCTAGGCCTTAGCATTCTTGAGTTATCATCCGGAAACCATTTTACTATATTGGGTCACTGTGACCTTGACCTATGACCTAGTGACCTGAAAATCAATAGGGGTCATCTGCCAGTCATTATCAATGTACCTATGAAGTTTCATGATCCTAGGCCTAAGCGTTCTTGAGTTATCATCCGGAAACCATCTGGTGGAAGGACCGACCAATGGACCGACATGTGCAAAACAATATACCCCCTCTTCTTCAAAGGGGGGCATAATAATAACAATAACCAGAAAGTATCACAGAACTGAGTAGTGACAAATACCCCCGTACACAGCATGTAGTAAGTAGTAGCAATGCAATAAAATGCACCTGCAGACTGTTTTTTTTTGCTAATTTAATAGCTGTAATTGCCCCTATTTCCAATGGCAAAAGTTAATCTTTTTTTTTAATCCAGTCCCAGCATTCCCAATTCTGATTTTTAATTTTCAGATAGTTTGAAATAGAACTATTGAGTATGCAAATTATGATTTTGAAGTTATATCCATTTAAATGTTATTGTTATGTTTGAAATTTTCTATTTTATGTTAGTGTATACAATAATTGTCTAAAAATTATAAACAAAGAAAAACATATTTTCCAAATTTTAAATACATTTAATGATGCTAAATTTTCTAATTTCAGTGGTATAATATGTTATATTAAAAAAAATGGTGAGAATAGGTCCTGCATCGCCAGTATAGATAACAGTAGACTTTTAAAAAAAAAATAAGTAGAGAACCACAAAACAATTTTACCTACCAAATAATATACCTTTGGTCCTTGTGGCTTCCAAGAGTAATATTTTTATACAGTAATTTATTTTGCTGTATATGAATACATAAGTAATTTGACAACCTGGTATGGCCAGTTATGACCTGGATGTCATGTTTTGATTCAACAAATTGACAATAATAATGTAACGGAAATTCTAAGTAAAAAAAGGGACATAAGTTTTGTTATTTTCAATATCAGAAGATAAAAATCATAAATGCACAACTTCATATCATAAAAAGGAAAGCTTTTATGTTTGAACGTTATGTCTAAATTTGTGTCTAAGGACAGACAGACAGCAAGGGAAACCAGCAACTAACAGAAATCCATGGTGATTCCAGTACAACGCCTTTATTTCATAACATGGGGTATAATAATAATAATAAAAACAAGAGCACCGCATAACGGGTGCCAACGCTTGGCTGCGGATGCAGTTTTGAACAAGGGCTGTTTATAAAACATGCATGCCCCCCATATGGGCTGTCAGTTGTAGTGGCAGCCATTGTGTGAATACGTTTTTTGTCACTGTGAACTTGACCTTTGACCTAGTGACTTGAAAATCAATATGGGTCATCTGCCAGTCATGATCAATGTTCCTATGAAGTTTCATGATCATAGGCCTAAGTATTCTTGAGTTATCATCAGGAAACCATTTAACTGTTTTGAGTCACTGTGACCTTGACCTTTGACCTAGTGACCTGAGAATTAATAGGGGTCACCTGCAAGTCATGATCAATGTACCTATGAAGTTTGATGATCCTAGGCGTAAGCTTTCTTGAGTTATCATCCGGAGACCATTTTACTGTGTTGAGTCACCATGACCTTGACCTTTGACCTAGTGACCTGAACATCAATAGGGGTCATTTGCCTGTCATAATCAATGTACCTATGAAGTTTCATGATCCTAGGCGTAAGCGTTCTTGAGTTATCATCCGGAAACCCTTTTTCTGTTTCGAGTCACTGTGACCTTGACCTTTGACCTAGTGACCTGAAAATCAATAGGGGTCATCTGCGAGTCATGATCAATGAACCTATGAAGTTTCATGATCCTAGGCGTAAGCGTTCTTGAGTTATCATCCGGAAACCATTTTTCTGTTTCGAGTCACTGTGACCTTGACCTTTGACCTAGTGACCTGAAAATCAATAGGGGTCATCTGTGAGTCATGATCAAGTACCTATGAAGTTTCATGATCCTAGGCCTAAGCGTTCTTGAGATATCATCCGGAAACCGTTTTACTATTTCAAGTCACTGTGACTTTGACTTTTGACCTAGTGACCTCAAAATCAATGGGGGTCATCTGCCAGTCATGAGCAATGTACCTATGAAGTTGCATGATCCTAGGCCTAAGCGTTCTTGAGTTATCATCCGGAAACCATCAGGTGGACGGACGGACCGACCCTACCGACATGTGCAAAACAATATACCCCCTCTTCTTCGAAGGGGGGCATAATAAATGAAAGCTTGTCAGAATTTATTTTTTAAGGTCACAGTGACCTTGACCTTTGACCTAGTGACCCTAAAATGGGTGTGGCATGTAGAACTAATCAAGGTGCATCTACATATGAAGTTATAAAGTTGTAGGTGGAAGCACTTTGATTTTAGAGCCAATGTTAAGGTTTTATCACGGCGGACCGTATACGACGAGCTGGCTATGACAATACCTCGGGTTTTCTCCGAAAACAGCCGAGCTAATAATAATAATAATAACAAGAGCACCGCATAACGGGTGCCACGCTCGGCTATGGGTGCAGTTTTGAATAAATGAAAGCTAGTAAGAATTTATTTTTTAAGAGGTCACAGTGACCTTGACTTTTGACCTAGTGACCCTAAAATGGGTGTGGCGTGTAGAACTCATCAAGGTGCATCTACATATGAAGTTTCAAAGTTGTAGGTGGAAGCACTTTGATTTTAGAACCAATGTAAGGTTTTAGCTCGACGCGGACGGCTGACGACACGACGAGCTGGCTATGACAATACCTCAGGTTTTCTCCAAAAACGCCGAGCAAATAATAATAATGATAATTATTATTATTATTACAGTAATGATAATACCTATACTAATAGTACTACTACTAATACTAGTAATAATATAAATAATAGTCTTAGTTGTAAACCAGAAATATATTTCTCGCAAAGCTCAGATGGAATAGGGGTAAAGAAAGTTATCAGCAAAGACAAAAATAATAATTGAGAACAAAATACAGATCATTTAAATTTTGGCAATTGTTGTCAACTAGCAGCTTTTTCTTGAAACGTTCAGATTGGGTAAGGGGTAAATCATATACACAGTGTAGAGATATATACATGATATTACTTGAAACAAACTCGTTCTTTACCTGTCTGGATTGTGTCACCATCTTTAACACTGGGTACTACAATCAGCAAATGACATTTAATATGCTGTCTAACAATCAGCCGCACAAATGTTCAGAGAGGCCCATTTGAAAGGTATATTTTACAAAATATGAAACTTAAGAAAAACAGCAGGTAGCAAGCAACAAATCAATATGAAGCAAGACACATGATTCCCCATTTAAAAACAACACAAAACATGCTATTTGCAAAAGACTACAATAAGCGGTAAAAAAATCATTTAATGTGAGTTGCAAACGCAAAATCAATTAAATCTATAATTAATATCAATATAAAGACTGTTTCAATCCAATCCATTAAAAAAAAAAGAGAGAGGAAAATGTTGCCTCAATGAAAGCTCTGTTTTTCGAAAAACAGAGCTTTCATTAAGGCAACATTTTACTCTCAATTTTTCCCGTGCTAGGAGTAATAAAATTATTCGCTAACAAAGTTAACAAATTGAAACAATGCAAAACTGTTTCTGTTTTAACAAAATAATTTTTTTTGGGTGTCCATGGATAATTCATGGCAGTTATTATTTTGTAATACTTCCGAGTGAAAATTTAAATTGATGTAATTTTAAGCACAGTGAACATAAATTAAGTGTGTGCATTCTCTTACAATCTAACAACAGATACAAAATTAAGTTCGTTATAAACAAGAGACAGTTTGAGCCAATTATGTTCTAATAAACATATAACATATTATTTTTCATCACATACTCTGTTTCTGTTCATCCGAAGACAATCATATAACTTGATCCAATACTTTAAAAGAACAAATACAATTTTAAAAAAAGGGTTAATTTATTAAATTTGTGTGTGTTCTCTGCAGATATTGAAAATAAGATGTCAAACAACTTCCATCCTATCATCTGTCACTTTCAAATTAACAAAATATACATAAATTAAGTATGCAAAACTGATAATGACAATTATGATAACCATCCAGAATAATCATTTTGCCCACGTGATCACAAATGAGCAAATTACTTAAGTGCAAACCATTATGATCAATCATAGTGCATCTTGTCTGACGATGCATACAAATAAAATAATTTAATTTCTGTTCAGCCTATTAACCACAGAATAATGATGATGTATTGAAGGATGACAGCTCAACTCAAAAACAAACGTGCATGCAATCAATCAACCAGGCTTGCATGAAATCAAGTTTCGCAAATGTGTTGCAGGATTTTTATGTCCCCCACCACAATAGTGGGGGAAATATTGTTTTTGCCCTGTCTGTTGGTTGGTCTGTTGGTCTGTTGGTTGGTTTGCGCCAACTTTAACATTTTGCAATAACTTTTGCTATATTGAATATAGCAACTTGATATTTGGCATGCATGTGTATCTCATGGAGCTGCACATTTTGAGTGGTGAAAGGTCAAGGTCATCCTTCAAGGTCAAAAGTACAATCCAAGGCAAGTAATAAGCTTTAAAAGGGAGATAATTTTTATATCTTCAATATTGCAAAAGTTATGGCCAATGTTAAAGTTTTCAGACAGACTGACGGACGGACGGACAGACAGTTCAAATGCAGTTCAAATGCTATATGCCACCCTACCGGGGGCATCAAAAGTTCATAAACACAAACATTTCCTGTTCATGGAAAGTTTGCAGAATAGTGAAATTATATTTTCTATTTAAAGATTTGAAGCAATAGACGTCTAATTGGGACCTGGCTAGTCCTCTTGAGAGTATGTCTACACATAATCTGATGTGGGCACACCGGCCACAGGTATTATTTAACAATAACAACTTATCAACAATTGAATTTCAGTTTATGTTTAATGTAACAGGTACAAGCTATTTTTTGAAAGTGGGGTAAAGTAAATTTCTGTGACTGATTAACACGCATTTGTTTGTATTTAAATAACTTAATTTGTATGCTGCTTTTCACCAACTTATTTGGTTGGTATACAGACTGTAAGTAACATTGGGCCATGAAACACAAAAGCATGTAAAAATCAAAGCGCTGAAGGCACTGAAGTTGTTTGCTATTACATAATCTTAGACGCAACTCAGTTTTCAAAATTATGTTATAGCTTTTTATATCGCAAGTTTGAAATGAACACAACCCATTCAAATTTATAAAGAGTGTGTCTTAAAGCACAGGTCGAGATGTGTGTGCACTATTTATCCTCATATTTAAGTTATAAAGATAACTTAGACAAAATTACAACAATATGTCTCTTTTTTTTCACAATTGGTTGCTGCACTGGCAACCATCTTTAGAATTTTGGTTGCCTTGTTTAAGAATAACAAGCCTATAATCATGTACATGTTGTGGTATGTGTATCTAATACTTAATCTATTTTCTTTAAATTATTGAGCAACAATATTGCCCACATGACAGACTTTTAATGCAGCTTTAAGCCCCATAATCCCTGAAAGCAGCCAATATGTACAGATTTCAATGATAAACTGGCCAATGTTGTTGCACAAGCTGTTATAAACACTAGACTGACCAATATCGTTAAACAAGCTCTTAAACCTATTGTTTACATAAGGCTGTCTGCTGCAGTGTACCAGTGAAGTATAAACAGGAAGTGGTTACTGTTCCTAGCGTAGTTAACAGCAGACTGACTTGCAGCTATCGTTCCTAGCGTAGCTTAAGCAGACTGACTTGCAAAACAGCCTACGCTTACAACTAAAAATGTACCAGCCACATAACAACTCATTTCTTGGTAGTTTTAAAAAACCTCAGTCATACCCCATACCATGAGAGCGAGAGAAAATCAATAGATTTTTATCCCTGAATATGTGTTGATAACAACACAGAGCCTGAATTGCAACTTTAATAATCAACTTATAAAACACAGTTTTTAATGAATTTCGTGATGTCCCATGTCCAGATGGCAAAACAAACATACCAAAAAGCGCTACTGTCTCACCAAAAAGGGGGGTATGGCATGTATATTAATTAAATATCCTTGGTGTCTTGTGCCAACAAACATAAAGACCATAGATATTTTTTTCTTGTTTGAAACTACATTTTTTACCACACAATTCAGTAGTAACTTAAACCGATTTCAATAGCACCATGACGAAAAATTGCCCTGCTTAATTAAGCTTTCCAATGCCCCGGATTATTGGATTGTGCAATAGTAAAATGGCGGCCATTTTCAGTCCGATTTGGTGGTTTTATTGTCTTTAAATATTTTTTTATCCATTTTTGCATTTAAAAAACATTCTGCGCGCTATACACAGGAGCGCACTATACGTGGAAACCTACGGTAATAAAACAATGTCGAGCTGGTAAACCCGGTCCCACACAGAAGCAAAGTGAACATGGCTACATGTATGTGCAACCAGCATGAAACCCGAACAGCCTACAAGTTACTCACAGCCTGTGCAAGTTTTATGCTATTTGCTGCTAATCAGTATCTAAGGGTTGGTAATGAAGACTTAAACACCTCAATCTAGAAAAAAAGGTCCTACATTTAATTTGATTTTATAAGGGACTACAAATGCATACAAGTGCATATCTAAGTGTTAACGGGTCAACCAGTTTCAAGACCAACCATTGACCGATAAGCCCGACTGGCTTTCAGCACTTACATGTACTGCTGGTCTGTGCTTGGGGAGCCCGAGTTGGGATCTGAGAGCAGTTGGCCGATCCAGACTGAAACAACAATAACAAAAATAGAACTACATCATGGTTCATTATGTCATTTATAATAATGAGGCACATTGTACTTTAATCTTATCCTTGTGATTTTTATTCACTAGCAGTTACTATGGATTCGAGGTGTATAAATTTCACTCAATTTCAATTGCAGACATATTATTCGCATGGTTATAAATTTGTGAAATGTACATTTGGAAAAATAAAATTTCTGAATGCGTCTTGATTGATGACTTTAAAAACAGTTAATATTTGTTCAGATCATAAATTTCTGCAATGGTGGCAGCACAAAAAGCTAGACAATTATACCAATATGAAAATTTATGAATCTATAGTACTGTCAGAAACTGAGGGTGTTTGGAAATGACACAATCTGTAGTTGCATGCTATATGAGAATAAAGTACAGAAATGTACTAACCATGTACATCCCATACACCATCAGTTACTGACAGGATAACAAGTATATCTCTTAATCTACAATTGATTGTTTTTTTTTAAATTGATGTCTCTTGCTGAATCAAAATGCGTACAAAACAAAAATATCAGTGGAGTTAAACTGATGGATGTTCCCTGGTGAAACCCTCTGTAAATATATGGGTTGAGTGGAAACAAACTATTTTAAAGGGGAAATAACTCTCTAAAAACTCACTGGCGTGGAACAAAATAGCAATTTGTGCCATGTTAACTGCACATGTGGGGAGACTGCATATAATGATTCATTAAATTTGGATGATTACCTCTGGTCATCTGACACAGAAACGTAAAATTCATTAGAATCAAAAATCATATTATTCATTAAACAGCAATAACACCCTGACATAGGCAGAACCATCTGAACAACTTTGCCTGTCCACTAAATATGGAATCAGCATATACAGTGCAAGTTGCATCATTTGTGTCAGAGGTCTTGAATGGGAAGTAATCATTATTCCAAAGCAAACAACTCCCTTAAAAATCAACCATATAGAACAATTTGACAATATGCCAATGTCCCCTCTAAAAAGAAAGTGCAGGTAATCATTAAATTAAGATCATTAATTAGTTAGATAGTTAGTGTGACAACTAAAAATTCCTATGAAAATGATATTAATAATCAAAAGGGCAGTAACAAAGGGAAAAATAATTGGAACAGAATGACCACACTAAAATGCCAAATTCTTATCATATTTTCTGAAATCTTGAGCCGAAAAACAAACAAGAGGCCTGAAAGGCCGAAGTCGCTCACCTGAGATAACAAGATATTATTGGGACAAATCTTCTGACCAAGTTTAATGAAGATCGGAAAATAAATGTGGCCTCTAGAGTGTTAACAAGGTTTTACTATAGCCATATAAGGAAAAATGCAACCCTTGGCAGCCATGTTTTTCAAGCAAACATAATTATTTTCAAACTCATTCAAGATATCATTGAGACCAATCTTCTGACCAAATTTCATGAAGATTGGACAATAAATGTGGCCTCTAGAGTGTTAACAAGGTTTTACTAAAGCCATATAATGCCATATAAGGAAAAATGCCCCGTCCCTGGTGGCCATGTTTTTAAAGCAACCAAAACCATTTTGGAACTCATCCAAGATATCATTTGAACAAATCTTCTGACCAAGTCTCATGATTATCGGAAAATAAATGTGACCTCTAGAGTGTTAACAAGGTTTTACTATAGCCATATAAGGAAAAATGCCCCGGCCCCGTGGTGGCCATGTTTTTCAACCAACTGGCATCATTTTTGAACTCGTCCAAGATATTATTGGGATGAATCTTCTGACCAAGATTAATGAAGATTGGATACAAAATGTGGCTTCTAGAGTGTTAACAAGATTTTACTATCGCCATATATAGCCATATAAGGAAAAATGCAGCAGCCCTTGGCACCCATGTTTTTCAAGCAAAGGATACCATTTTCAGACTCATCCAAGATATCATTGGGACAAATCTTCTGACCAAGTTTCATGAAGATCGGAAAATAAATGTGACCTCTAGAGTGTTAACAAGGTTTTACTATAGCCATATAAGGAAAAATGCCCCGCCCCCTGGCGGCCATGTTTTTCAACCAACTGGCATCATTTTTTTAACTCTTCCAAGATATTATCCGGATGAATCTTCTGACCAAGTTTCATGAAGATCAAACAGTAAATGTGGTCTCTACAGTGTTAACAAGATTTTACTAAAGCCATATAAGGAAAAATGCCCCGCCCCTTGGAAGCCATGTTTTTCAAGCAAACATAATTATTTTCGAACTCATTCAAGATATCATTGAGACCAATCTTCTGACCAAATTTCATGAAGATTGGACAATAAATGTGGCCTCTAGAGTGTTAACAAGGTTTTACTAAAGCCATATATAGCCATATAAGGAAAAATGCTCCTTCCCTGGTGGCCATGTTTTTAAAGCAACCAAAACCATTTTGGAACTCATCCAAGATATCATTGGGACAAATCTTCTGACCAAGTCTCATGATGATCGGAAAATAAATGTGACCTCTAGAGTGTTAACAAGGTTTTACTAATGCCATATAAGGAAAAAAGCCCCGTCCCCGTGGTGGCCATGTTTTTCAACCAACTGGCATCATTTTTGAACTCGTCCAAGATATTATTGGGATGAATCTTCTGACCAAGTTTAATGAAGATTGGACACAAAATGTGGCTTCTAGAGTGTTAACAAGATTTTACTATCGCCATATATAGCCATATAAGGAAAAATGCCGCAGCCCTTGGCACCCATGTTTTTCAAGCAAAGGTTACCATTTTCAAACTCATCCAAGATATCATTGGGACAAATCTTCTGACCTAGTTTCATGAAGATTGGAAAATAAATGTGGCCTCTAGAGTGTTAACAAGGTTTTACTATAGCCATATAAGGAAAAATGCCCCGCCCCCTGGCGGCCATGTTTTTCAACCAACCGGCATCACTTTCGAACTCATCCAAGATATTATTGGGATGAATCTTCTGACCAAGTTTCATAAAGATCAGACATTAAATGTGGCCCCTAGAGTGTTAACAAAATTTTACTATAGCCATATATAGCCATATAAGGAAAAATGCCCCGCCCCTTGGCAGCTATGTTTTTCAAGCAAACATAACCATTTTCGAACTCATCCAAGATATTATTGAGACTAATCTTCTGACCAAATTTCATGAAGATTGGACAATAAATATGGCTTCTAGAGAGTTAACAAGGCAAATGTTGACGGCCCACAACGCACGATGGACGACGGACAAAGGGCAATCACAAAAGCTCACCATGAGCACAACGTGCTCAGGTGAGCTAAAAAAGACATATACATAATCAAAGGCCAATAATTCCCTGAAAAATATTTTTGCCTCTGCATATCCACTATGCACACATATCAAATTTCGTCAAATTGGCATTATTAGTTTCAAAGATATTTAGCGGAAACGAAAAGTGTAACAGACCGAAAAATATATTAATGGAGATGAAAGGCATGATTATTGCAGGCTGTCAAGTGATCTTTTTTCAAAAAGTAGGAAAAAAGTAGGAAAAAGTAGGAACTTTTCCCCCAAAGTAGGAATACATAATACAATTTTTTTAGACACAGGTCCAGGAAACATAGCTTGAAACAGAGCAGGAGTGCCATCACATGTTCTGTATGGATACCCACTTGAAGCTACCTTAAGGGCCCAGAGGATTCCAGCCTTTTGTACCTGTTCCTTGTGTGATGGATGTACTTGCAAACAGATAGATTTATCCCAACCACCCTGAGAGCTGCTTGGCTTTGGAGCACTTCCAAACAAACGCTTTTGTGAATTATCATGCATGCATTTCATGTTTTCCTTGTGTTTTTGTCCATCTGCATGACTTATCAGTTGATTAGCACCAGAATTACTACACAAGATGGACTTCATTCAGACAGTACAATATCCTGCAAACTCATTGCCAGTATCTCTCTTGCACCACGATCCAAGTGTTTTTCCACTGTTGTCCAACTTCTCCATCCATGAAGGGTTAAACTTTGTTTTCCCACTAGGCATTTTAGCACTTACAGTGTATCTATGATAATTAAGCTTCAAGCAAAGCTACCCTTTTAAAGAAGTATAATTAGATGCTGTTCATTTTGGTGTATCATCAAATAAGTGGTTAGAGGTCTTCTGTGTATGGATATAAAAATGGTAATATATTGTGCATGTTATATCCTTAAGCAGAAGACCAAATTTATTTAGTGATACACCAACTTGTTGTCAAGATTAATACTAGTATATAAAGCAGTGTCAATGCTCTGCTACAGCTACATTTTGAAACCTTTAAATTGACAATAGGGTGCAGTTATATTGACTTAAGTTACATTCAAAATGACTGGTCATTGCAGAGCAGATTATGCAACTGGAGATAGGACCTTGTCAGGTCTTATCACCTGACATCTTTTATGACATCATTGATTGGACAATTAAACAGTTGCACTACATTGTTTATTCCAGTTTCAAATAATGGTTTTTACATTATTGATGACGTCGCGGGAGTGTAAAAATGCCGTTAAATATTTTTAATACTACGCTGTAACACCTTGAAGTTACCTCACTAGCTATTGCATCAATAGACAAGAGATGTGTTTGTCAGAAACACAATGCCCACTATTGCGCCGCTTTGAAATAAAATTTCAATATATCATTTGGCAGGTTTAGAAATTATCTCCCTTTTAGAGCTTATTACTTGCCTTGGATTGTATTTTGTACTTTTGACCTTGAAGGATGACCTTGACCTTTCACCACTCAAAATGTGCAGTTTTATGAGATACACATGCATGCCAAATATCAAGTTGCTATCTTCAATATTGCAAAAGTTATGGCCCATGTTAAAGTTTTCAGACGGACACACAGACAGACAGACAGACAAACGGACTGACAACACAACTGCTATATGCCACCCTACCGGCAGCATAAAAATGTATCAGGGCATTTAGGCTATGTGCATTTATCTTTAATTACTAAACATAATGTACCTATGATATCAATAGAACATCATATCCGTTGTCATGTAATACGTAATTTATTACATTATATTTGTAAATGATGAAAACTCAGCAAAGCATCAGTTTTATCTTTTTCAAATAACTTGTGTAATAAATTCCATATTACATAACCACTCATACAATACATGTATCTCTATATCTCTACATTCCAAACAGCAATATCATGTAAACATGCATAAGGTTTGGTCAAATTGTTGTCAATGGAAACAAAATAAAACTGGGATAAACAATGGGTTCCCTAAGCTCTTGCATCACTGGGAACTGTGTAAGGTAGAAATGTCTGCAGTGTACAAATGCTAAGGAAGTAAACAAGGCACTATTGTTACTTTAAAAAAAACTTTTGTCAATAATTTCAAAAGTTACATAAGAAATAAATATTTATGTTTACTGAAGAGGTGCTAGCAGACAGTCAGCATGTGTTGTCAGGTCTCATCTAGATGAATGCACCTCAACAGGGATACAGTCATACCATAGATTCATTCATCCTGCAAGTTTACTAAATAAACTTAAAAAAAAATAATTCTTCATTGAAAATGAAAAAGTAGGAATAGTAGGAAGATTTGGTAAAAAAATAGAGAAAAAGTAGGATCCTGATGAAAAAGTAGGAAATAGTATGACCGCTTGACAGCCTGTTATCGGGAATTATTTTTAAGACCACTGCAAACTCAATTTTATGGAATTTTTAATAGAAACATATGGTTAAAGCGGTGACTATATACAGGGACTACCCTATGGGCGACTAGAGCGATAATTTAGCTCTAACGCCTGTGATTTCCCCCTACGAGCCCAGAAAAGAGAAGATAAAGTCGCCAGATTTTTTGAGTACACAAGACCGGAAAAGTGAAAATCAATCAAGCCGCCCTTAATTTTTGCTAAGGCGGGCGGTAGCCCGCAGGCATTTAGCAAGTTTATTGTTTGTGGTTTATCTAACGATTACACGATTTACCCCCCGCATGGATCGTTATTTGACTGTGACAAAGCAGTACCTTAATATTGGTTGCTATAACAACACACTCGTGCCTCTTCGCGCGTGCTGTAAGTTGTCTAATGATTACGTGATAATTTATTGACCATCCGATAATAGCATTGGTTTTTGGCAGACTGCACGGTTGAAGAAAGTCGGCAAATATAATTAAAGCAAAACAAAGTTGATCAAAGGTCTATTAATTACGTAGATCAACTATAAAGTCCAGCGAGTTTTGTCAGTTTGATAATCCACCGATAATTACATGTACGAGTAACACACATCTTATATAAACTGGAATCACAGTTCATTTTTTACACTAATAAGTCATAATACTGCACATAAATATTGAGAAAACACATTTCCTTGATTATATATAAATAATCCGAGTAGAATTCAATTGCTACGTCATGACCTTCCACATTGCAAATGGCGGCCGTAATGTAACATTCGACCCGCGTTCAATTCAAAGCTGGCGATTCAAATTACAAGTAATGGTGATTCAATAATGGAGAAAGCATTAACTGGATTTAACAAACCTTGGACAAGGTTTGTTAAACCAGATAACAACAAGGAACATTTGGATTATTAAAGTAACAGGTAAGGCATTCTTAAGTGTACATATTTCGGACATGTATAGTATTCGGATAAACAGTAATTGATATACTAGATGTTCCATGTATTAAGATTGCGTTTTGTTATAAAAGCAGTCATAGGGATGATGATTATATAATGACGATAAATATGTGAAGAAAAGGTGCTACCGGTACATATCTTAAATTACTTAAATGTGTTAAATGACTTAAATGTGTTATGATAAAGTAGATTTTAATGAGAATTTATTGTTTTTACAAATAAACATAGTTAAATGATAGAAATAATAAAAGTTGTGAAATAGACATGTTTGTTTTTGATATTGTTCGCACAAACGTCTCCCTGATTTTCAAAACTTCTCCCTGTTTCAGAAAAAAGGAGAAGTCACTTCTCCCTATTTTTAAGGCCTAGGGTATAAGTCCCTGTATATAATTTCGTTAACTAGGAGCATTATAATATCATGAAACACATATTCAAAATCAAATGACATCAAGAAAATAAACAAAAAATAATCTCATTGCGCTACATCATAGGCCTTGTATGGAATTGTATCTGTAAACAGGAAACACTGATTAGCATAGTGACGTACCAAATGCACACAACCCTGGTCGAGCCACTCCTGCCTGTACCAGTCCACGCTGTCCGAGCATCGGTTGATCACACCGCACCACTTGCACGTGAAACCAATCTTCGAGTTGACACATGACTCGCATTCCGAGTACTGGTTGCAAGCTGCAATAGAGGTGATATCCAGCAAGGGTAACAAATACCAGTATGGTCAAGCAGATTGTTTAATTTTGTGACCGTATAAAGACATGTTAGAGGAAACTATTTTACAATTTCCTAAAAAAAATCAGAATACTTCTCAGCTCTCATCAACAGCTAATAACACTTTTTATACATTTTAATTGTAAAATATCATTCAAATATTGTGTACATTATGTACGGCAATGACATAGAAATTATGATCCATTAAAAACAAGCAAATTCTTTTAATCGATATCCCCCGCCAATATGCTTCTGGACACAAAAGTGTTATATTTGACACTCAAAAAAGCATTTTTTCAAGATACAAAGGGCCATATCTCCGTTATTAACAGATGGTGTACAATGCCATTTGGCGTGCATCATCCTCTTATCCATATATATACTCATACCAAGTTTCAATGAAATCCGCCAAAGCACTTCCAAGATATGGCTCCGGACACAAAAAAGCTTTTTTTCAAGATACAAAGGGCGATAACTCAGTTATTAACAGATAGTGTACAATGCCATTTGGCGTGCATCATCCTCTTATCCATATATATACTCATACCAAGTTTCAATGAAATCCGCCAAAGCACTTCCAAGATATGGCTCCGGACACAAAAGTGTCAGACGGACGGACGGAAAGACGGGCGGACGAAAGGATGGACAACGCCAAAACAATATCCCTCCGCCTATGGCGGGGGATAATAAAGTACAAGTTAGCACATAAACAATGACAATAGGGTAATAAGAGAGACAGCACTTACTTGGCAGTGGATGAAGTATCACCACAGTTCCCTCCCTTATGTCAGATGTATTCAAAAGAACTCTGTGGTACTCATAAATTGTTCGTCGTTTCTTGCCTGTTGAAACAAATACAGACTTTGAAATAAGAATGCAAAGAATAATAGACTCAAACACCTTAAGGAATTGGCAGAAACAATTACTTTAAATAATGATGTATATTTTATAACCTCATTCATTAAAGATATTATTGATTTTCATTGATAAATACAAAATCTGCATTTAAAGTACTATGAAATGCATAAGAGTGTCATTCCAAATGATAACACAACAGACGGTTTTAGTTTAGCCAAAGGTCATTTAGAGCATTTAAATGCGTGCCTTTTTTTCATTTATATCAAATATAGTATAATAACAAAAATATATATCAAACATTGGTACAGAGTGTGAACATTATACAAATTCATTATACAAATTCAACAGGTTTGAATAGTTTTCAAAGAGAAAATCTATCTATTCTCATGTTTATTACCTTTAATAAATTGATATTTTTATTTAAGGTTTATTTTGTAATAACCTTTTGACTCCGAAATGATGTTCCACTCTTAAATTAAACAAGAGCTGTCTCTGAAGGATGACATGAAGTTATGAGCATTTTTCGAAACCTAAACGCAGATTTCGAAACCTAATCGCGGACCCTAAGTTCAAGGTCAAGGTCAAAGGGGTCAAAATTTGTGTGCGTTAAAAGGTTATATCTCAAGGGACATAGAAGTTATGAGCATTTTTCGAAACCTAAACTATGATTTTGAAACCTAAACGCGGACCCTAAGTTCAAGGTTAAGGTCACAGGGGTCAAAATTTGTGTGCGTATGGAAAGGACTTGTCCATATACACATGCATACCAAATATGAAGGTTATAGCTCAAGGGACATAGAAGTTATGAGCTTTTTTCGAAACTTAAACGCAAAGTGTGATGGACAGACGGACGGACGGACAGACGGACGGACAGTCCGATCACTATATGCCCTCCTTTGGGGGCATAAAAATGTTATGCTGACAGAAATTAAAGATTTTACATAATATTATATAATGACCAATCACCAGACTGCACTTGATAAAATAAGCATTCTCACTTTTGCAGTTATGGTACAGGTCCATTCAACTTTGCAACCAATTGAACATGAAGCGAAAAATAACAATATAAACTGCACCAAAATATAACCCTTCACTGAGAACAAATGTAGGCTATTTACAAATATCTGCATAAAAATGACATAAATCCTCTGTTTGTTATATATGATTGGGGAATGAATCTACAGGTATAAAAAATGTTTTAAAGTAAAATCATGTTACAAGGACCACAAGATGCAGGTATCTCAGGGTTCAATGACAATTGCACACTTCACTGAGTGAAGTATCTTGTATGGTTCAGTATAAGAGCAATTATTAGAGAAATGTGTTTGAATATGATTGAAATATTCAAGCTGTTATCACATAATGTCTCTAAGTGTAATTTTTAACTTAATTGTGTTACCTTGAACATGAATTAAAATCTCAACATTAATCAATAGGCATTCACAAAAGACAACATCGTAACTTAAAAAAATATTGATACCATTTGCTTTAAAATCATTTACCAGCTAAATTTTGAAAATGAGTTAGTGACCTGATAAGCTTTTCCCCATGTTCCTTACAGACTCATTTGCAATTAAAGTACACACATACACATATTTAAGTAGTAACATCAAACAGGCACTATATTTCACAGAACTTAATATATTTTAATATAAATAGTATATAATCATCTTTTTTATTATGGAAAAAAAGAAAACTGTTAAGAATAAATCAAAGACGTAGATGATAAATGAGCGAAGGTGTTTGTTGCTAAACAGAAAATTGTTTTTTAATAATAAAGTTTAAACATCAGATTTGACAAAAGCTTTGCCCCATATGGCTTATTAAACCTCAGTGATTTCCATAGTTAATCTAGATAATATGCATTGGTTCAAATGTTAATCTAGATAGTTTACATAGGTACAAATGTTAATCTAGATAATATGCATTGATTCAAATATCAATCTAGATAATATGAATAGGTTCAAATGTTAATCTAGATAATATGCCAAGGTTCAAATATTATTGTAGACAATATGAATAGGTTCAAATATTAATCTAGATAATATGCTAAGGTTCAAATGTTAATCTAGATAATATGCACAGGTTAAAATGTTAATCTATATGAGATGCAAAGGCTCCAAATGTTAACCTATATAATAAGCATAGGTTCAAATAATAATCTTGATAATATGCTCAGGTTCAAATTTTAATCTATATAATATGTATGCTTAGGCTTAGTCTTACACAAGGGTAAATTTATCTTAAAATGATAGCTCTCTAAAAGGAACTCAAGATGTAAATGCTAATTGTCTACAAAGCATGCGGTTAACTCTTTACCACTCAGAAGCAAAGTGATATGCACCCAGCATTAAACCAGAACAGCCTGCAAGTAACTTGTAGTCTGTTCAGGTTTTATGCTGTTTGCAGCGCATCAATATCATTGGATTGGAAATTAAGCTTTAAGATTTTCCAAGGGACTACATTTGGGTCAAATTGCGTAACTGAGTGGTAAAGGGTGGAATGTTTGAACACCGACAGTCACAACTAATTTTACGACAAGATCGCCTACCAAACGGTGTTTCGCTGTCGAAATAGAAAGCATCCGATATCCCTATCTTCACTGGGTGGGAGGAGGAGTTTATATTCTTTATGAGAATGGGCAGCTGGAAACCATAGAAACATATGATTGTAACCGTCAGATACATGTGGACATTGGGACGCACTCTTACAGGCTTGTATAGTGGTGGGATGTGGTTTACAAATATCATGTCAGCTCCATTTCTTCCAAAGGCGTGGTTTGTAGCACGCTTATAGTGTTTGTGACAAAGGAGCACATCCACTGTATGTGGGCTTCAGGTACAGAACAAACTTTTAATTATTGCTATATTATTACTTATGTACAGTTTAGCACTTATGTAAAACAGAACATGTTAAAAAGTATATATGCCTTTGTTTTGAAGATCATTTTATAGAGAAGGATGTTCATGATGTTTAATTGATTTTTCTTTTTTTCAGTCTACAGAAGTATAAACCAATACAAACCTCAAGAATTATCATATTATAAAAGAAATGAAGCTGGTATGAATGAAAACTATTAGTCTAAGAGCAGTATGCAGATCAAAATGATAGCATGGTTTAGAAACACACTTAAGCAAGGACCCAGATGACAGATTTTCACATAAAATGGCTGAATTACACTTTTAAGCATTTCAAAAGACTCATCTGGTTCCTGTGTCTATGATTATTTGGGGGTCAAAAGCTCTCAAAACATACAAAACAGGGTGCTCTATTTTTCGTACTTATGCCTTTTTCATCAACGTAAAGCGTGTCATAATAGAATGCATCGGACAGTCCGACCTTGACGCTGTGATTAACATCAGAAATATTGTACACGCGTAATGGTAGCTGAAAATCAACACAACACCAATAAGTAAGCAAAAAATACCTTTTGAAATATATATATAACAAGGGCTGTTTGTAAAACATGCATGCCCCCCATATGGGCTGTCAGTTGTAGTGGCAGCCATTGTGTGAATACGTTTTTTTCACTGTGACCTTGACCTTTGATCTAGTGACCTGAAAATCAATAGGGGTCATCTGCCAGTCATGATCAATGTACCTATGAAGTTTCATGATCCTAGGCCTAAGCGTTCTTGAGTTATCATCTGGAAACCATCTGGTGGACGGACGGACGGACCGACCTACCGACAGACGGTCGGACCGACCGACAGACATGTGCAAAACAATATACCCCCTCTTCTTCGAAGGGGGGCATAATAAAAACATAATAAAATATGCTACATTCACTATGGAGCTGAAAATAAATGCAACTTAAATCAGTAATAAACAATGTCTTACTTTAGTTTCTATCTATTTACTTCAGCTCAATTTCATCAAAAGCCAAAGGGTTTTTGAGACACTCTTGAGTTCGTTTCCTGAGTAGAACCAGTACTTTATTTTAAGAGATCTAAAGAATGATCCCACAGTGGGACACCATATCCACTACGACACAGTGACCTGTATGACAACACTTTGGAGAGCTTATGCTCCACAAAGCTGGGTATGGGGTTACAACTTGCCATAGAAGATAGCAGGTGTCATCATGACACTATAATTATGTTATTAAATACCTCAACACATGATATTCAAAAACCAACATGACAATTTTATTTACACCCACAGGCACAGCAAATGTTTACCTCTGGTACATGATTTGAAAAACAAGAGCTGTGTTTGTGAAACACAATGCCCCCCACTGTGCCTCTTTGAAACCATATATTTGACCTTTGACCTTGAAGGATGACCTTGACCTTTAACCACTCTATGAGATACACATGCATGCCAAATATCAAGTTGCTATCTTCAATATTGCAAAAGTTTAACCAAGGTTAAAGTTTTGGGACAGAATGACAGACAGACAGGCCAAAAACAATAAACCCCCGATCATTTGATCCGGGGGCATAACAAACAAGAAGAGCACTTATAACGCTACATGCCAAATATTACACATCTTTTGCTTTTTTGTTCTAGAGATTTTTAAATGTTCACTTCACAAGTCTTTATAAGTTATATGACCCTTGGGCAAGGTCAGTTCTGACCAAATGGGAATGATTTGATCAATGTTTATAGAGTACCACTAAACAATGTTACAAAGAAAATATTAAAACTCTGTCCTGTGCCGTTTGAGAGATTACAAGGTAATTTACAATATAAGTCTATTTATATCACCTGATCCCTGGTGCATGGCTAGTTTTGACACTTGGGGCATGATTTGAAAAATCATCATTAAAGACTCTGCGCTCAGTTGATATAAAAAAACGTTTAAAACTGACAATTAAAAAGGGTCAGGTTAAAGGATTCAGACCCAATTTCCAAATTTTGTTTTTTTCCAAATAGCATAAAAATTCTAAATCAATCTTAAATGCTTAAATACTACGAAAGTTTGAATTTCAATTGTAAATTACAATTTCATAAACACACAGAAATACTTCCATTTTATAGAATACTTACATGTATACAATAAACATGTACATGCAAATAATAAATTAAATACACTGCTTTATTTTTTCCAGAGTAACAAGATTAAAATAAATGGAATCCCAGACCAATTCCATAACCTGTAAAAACTAAATTGCTTTTTCATCATTGAAATACTGTGGTGTTGATCGTTACAACTGTACTAACTGGTATCAAAAGCACAAACAAGGAATTGTTCAAGCTTAACCAACTGCTTTATTTCTTCCTAAGAATAAAATAAGAATTAAACTTCCCATCTCATAAGTGTCAGACCTATTCTGAGCTTGACTTCTGGGTATTTTTTCTCTGTATTCCAGGAGATCAGACAAAAGCAATACTTGTGTATCTAAAATCTTTATCCTGTACTCCTTGTGACATGGGAAGACCAACAAAACGTGCTTACGCCTAAGTTATAATAAGAAGCCAGCAAAATATACCAAGGCTGACAGAAAATAATTGATAAGAGGATTTGTCCCAGAACATGACTATTCAATTCAATAAGCCAAGCATCATCAACGTTCAAGTACAGCTCAAACACTTTTTGTCAATATAACATTTCAAACGCAAAAAAGATTTCAACCCCCCCTCCCCCCCCCCTATCCTCCTAGTTCATAAAATAGACTTGGAGTTTAATGCAATACCACTAATAACTAGAAGCTATTATATCAGTGATGAATACACCCCCATCCCCCAATTAGTAAACATGAACCATCTCACGGGGCTGGTATAGGGAGGGGTCAAGACTTTGCTTTATTCCTAACAATAAGTCTAAGAAATGGTTTATGATAACATGCCCTAACAAAAAAATTAATTGGCTTACTACTGGACTTCATTTATTTACACGATCAAATAAAGGCAAAATCGTAATTAATTCATAGACTGCAATGGGTTCAGCTGGGATATTAGAACAGGTTGATGTTTTTTGTCCCCAATCATATCATTTTGCCTATCCATAAAACCTTGAAATCATGAATATCACATACCTGTTTGTAGACAAACACTATAGATCCGTTCATGTGAAGAATGACTTGAAACTGGAATGTGCCCGATCCTGCAAGGACAAAAAACATGGAATCATAAACTCAATTGATGTTTTAATATAAGATCTTCAGTGGAAAAAATACAAAAAGCTAATAATGTTCTTGTAAAAGGTTTTACAGTAACCATACAAAGATTTTTCACACATTTTCCATTTTCAACCCCACCTCCGGCCATTTTCACCCCATCCCCAGCCATTTTCAACCCACCCCAGGCCATTTTCACCCCCACTCCCACCATTTTCACTCACTTCAACCCATTTCTCTTACATCTAGCATACATTTACCCTGTCCCCTCTTCCAATTATTTCAGTTTACATTCACTCCCAAATGTTCTTAAGAAAGCCTAAACTTACACCCAAAGCAAAATAATATTAATTTGGAGCATCATTAATTGCTTAGTGTAGTGTATCCTTTAAATGTTAATACTAGAAGCTATTATTTTATCAATTTTAATCATTAAACATTGCTCTGAGTATTTTAGATAATCTGGTATGTTATTGTATGTTTTTCCTTCATTATATGACATGCAGTGATACAAGAGATTTGGGGTTGAGAAGGGAAAAGAGGCTAATTAACAATAACCAACTGTTTAAAATCAGAGCACAACAAAAGCCATGTTAAAGCACTAAACTGGCTCAAATTCACATTGTTTATAGTATGATAACATACAGTACAGCAAACGCGGAACAAACATATTGCGTGATCCGCGGCAGCAAGGCGAAATGAGTCGATGCCACGTCAGCCGTTGAAGCCGCGGCAGTTTGCGGCGGTAAGTCGCATTTCGCCGCATTGCTTCGCATATCTGTCCGCCAAGACATGCCGAGGCAAGCCGCGATCCGCGATATAACGCCGAGTCGATGCGCATCATAAAATAAAAATATTTTTAAAATGATTAGTTAGTCAATAAATTTTAAAAGAACAATTAAACTAATATTTAAAATCATAATAAATTTAATGTATCTTTTACTGCATACTTACTATTTTTCCCGTCGCTACTCATATTCCGATAATCCCGTATATAATCCAGTTTTAAAGCAAATTCTTGTAAATATTTACGATAAAAGTTCTAATAAATTTCAAGAAATCAAACATTCACCATTTTTCTCAAGTGTCAAATAAATTTTGGCATTTGTTTCTATTTAAAGATGTGATGAAATAACGTCCAATCGGGGCGGTTTTTTTTCCACTGAACACGCATAAATCGCCTGACGTGATGTTCATGTTTTTATACAACACAAAATACACCCCCACACTTTTCATGCAACGTTCTACATGTCTACATAATTTTTGCGCGCTTTTTATTGACAAAGGAGACAAAGGATACAAAGGATAAAGCACTGTTTATTTGACACTAGAATTTAATTGTTAATGTCGCGTTAGCATTAAAATTCGGAAGCGTGTTTCAGATTACAAATTGAATAATGCTCATTTGAGGATCGAACAAAACATTTATAGTTGTGCGTAATTAATTCAAAGATAATTTGTTAAGGCGCATTACGTGTCGAATATATTTGAGGAAGTGATATTATATAAATAGTCTATAAAACATCATATAAAAATCATATCCGCATATTAAAACGTGAAAATATAAACTATGAAAGTAGCGTGAATCTAGGTTTCGACGCTACACAAATGTACATGTAGGTGTATATCTTTGCACTCGATTCGCAGCGAATGTATGCGGCGGATTTATTCCGTGAAAGTACGCAAGGTTAATACAGACGCTGCGCCCTTGGGTGGATCGATGCCGCGTGCCTTGGCGATTCGCCGCGTGAACACACGACGCGGCCGCCGAGAACTAACTTTCTGGCCGTGGCGTGACCGAGGATTATGTTTGTTCCGCGTTGGCTGTACTGTACCACATACCAGATCAAGTTTTCATTTAAACAACTAAGAATGACCAAAAATATAAAACAATGGAAAACTTATAATGCATCCATGTGTAAGAAATGCAATTTCAACAAGATGTGTTTGTGAAACACTATGTCCCCCCATATATTTGACATTTGACCTTGACCTTGAATGATGACCTTGACCTTTCATCACACAAAATGTGCAGCTCCATGAGATGCACACGCATTTTAAATATCAAGTTGCTATCTTCAACCTTGACCTTTGACCGTGAAGGATGACCTTGACCTTTCACACTCAAAATGTGCAGCTCCATGAGATACACATGCATGCCAAATATCAAGTTGCTATCTTCAATAGTAAAAAAGTTATGGCCAATGTAAAAGTTTGGCGCAAACAAACCAACAAAGAAACAAAGCAACAAACCAACAGACAGGGCAAAAAAATATGTCCCCCAGTATAGACTGAGGGACATGAAAAGATTTCAGTGACACATGATGCATTAAATGTGTGCTTCAATTCTTTTTTAATACTTGCTTAGTTTAATTAGTTTCCAGGAAAATGTTTAATGGATTTCACAAATTCAGGATTCTGCTTTAAAATTGAGAAAAGACAAATTAATCTAATTATAATTGACAATAAAATATCAACTACACAAAAAAATGTTGTTAGGTACATCTTTTAACATTAATTTTTGGAGATGAACAAGTTTTCCTTTTTTAGACAGAAAACAATGATATTATTTGTTGTATCCTTGAATAATAAATGATTAATTTGGTTAAATGCAACAACTGTCGGGCTAGGCAAATCAGTGATGCATTTGAGTTTCAAGGACTTGATTCCATTATTAGTAACGTTCGAATAATCTTACATATTTCTTTTTAAATATTTGGTTAAAGTGTTGAACACAATCTAAAATGGTTTTGTCATTATATTAATACATGTATTAATATATATTATTCTGTAGATTCTACAAACTAGTGTTGTTTACAGCTTACCATTTTGGTCTTGAAGGTAAACATCTCTCCATTCCACAACAAATTTGTTGGCTGAAAACAAACAGAAGGACAACCTCATGACCAGGAAGCTAGAGCATAACTCAAACACCCACGTTAAGAATCAAGTGAGACACCGTTTTATCTTATATCAAAGTATGGAAGCGTATATGGAACACCCTAATAATATGGTCATGCCAGATTAATTTATATCGACTTAATGTGTAATAGCATGGTATGTCGTCATAGTTTTGTAGGATTTTCACTCTAAATTTTACTCGCCATAACGACATTAAGTTAAAAACTCGACGTAAATGTTTCCGGCTTTTCCCGAAAAAATATTTGGTCAACATGATCTAAGTCAACAAATCAACATAATTTTTGGCGTCATGCTCTTATGAAAATGACTTGCCATCATAGTTTTAGTCGACACGATGAGTTATTTCTTATGCCATGACACCTTTTTCATATCATGGGGTCATAGAATGTTGACATCATCACAGCATCAGGGTGTACCATATACGCTTCCATAAATATCAACTTTGCCTTTATGTTTAGGAGTTGAACATTAAAGATTATCAGAAACCTTTCACTTGATGTCATTATCAGAACATAGTCGACATAAACAAAATGACAATCAATTAAATTTGAATAGCTTTTTGAACATCAAACAGCTGAAATAGAAAAAAACAAGAAACATAAAAAATAACTGCAACAGATTTTAAAACACATTAATAAAATATAAAATGCATGTATTCTAACATCTTGTCAAGTTTTTTTTAAATATTCACACATAAATCATCATGTTAAAAAGCTGACACATACAATGGAGCATCATGACAAAAACATGGCAACTTAATTATTTAGTTTTCTTCCTTTAAAAAGTCTTGTTAGTGGATATAACAGCTAGTACAAATAAACCTGCATTGTAATTATTTTTATAATTTATAAGACCTTATTGTTATTCGTTATAAAATTCTTGAAAGTAATTATAATTATATTTCCTTCTGATTAACATAATTTCCCAGTAAAAGCGCCATGTTCCCAGTGTAGGTAAATCCATACTTTCTTTTTTATATGTCACAATTACAGTTCTTGAGTCTTTTTTTAATTTGCCTAGTTTTTCATGTTTTTACAGTGCTCCATTGTGCACGTCATAAATTCACATTTATATTATTACAATTATTAGAGAAGTAGAGCTATGTATTGTTTATATTAAAGTGGGGAGATGGTAAAGCTTTCAAAATTCATTTCCAATTGTGTTCTATTATAATGTTTGCCTAATTGTCAAAAGGATACATTAAACTATTATTTGTCAACTTTGTTCAAAGCTACCTGTGTTGATGGATGCATTTGGATTTGAATTCCCACTTATATATATTCAAAAGCAATTTATTGACAATGATCGTTAACTCATTAAACATCGGATACATTCGTAAAACCATTGCATGCATCAGCAGTTGATTTCATTAGAATATGTGAGCATTTTATAATGAGATACTGCAAATGAGGCTATGGAACATCTACAGAAAATCACTCCAAGCTTGAGGCTATTAGTGTTATCTTCACATTTGAGTCTCCTCAAGATGGTCATTTGTGTTAAGTTATTTCAAAATTGTATCATGAATAACAAAGCAACAGTCTGAATAAGGTTTTTTATGGCCTAATAGCACCTTGAACCTCTAATTGTGACCCTCACCTGTGAGGTAGAGAGAGACACAGGTTTTAACAAGATATGTTTGTGAACTATGTTCCCCCCCCCCATATATTTGACCTTTGATGTTGAAGGATGACCTCTGACCTCTTAGTGTGACCTTAACCTTTGCAGAGACAAGGAGACTTATGTAAAACGTAACACATCATCTTATGATCATTTGCATTTGTGCCAAGTTATTTTAAAATCCATCAATATATAACAAAGTTATGACTGTATTATCATTTGCATTTGTGTAAAGTGATTTAAAAATCCATCAATATATTGCAAAGTTATGGCTGAGGCAGGAATTTTCAAGCTTTTTTGGGGCCACTTTGTAAATTTAATCTGTATGTATAAACTTGATCAATGAGATAGGAGACATATAGAGGATATTTGTTGGATTTGATGGAATATCGATTTTATTTCACGAGTGATCATTATAAAATAATATTTTCACGAGTGGTGCAGCCACGAGTGAGAATATGTATTTTTTATGATCACGAGTGAATTAAAATCCACTTTCCATCATCCAACAAAATTTCTTTTTATTACTTGGTTTGTTGTGTAATGTCACTATCAAATACTGATCACATTGAACCAAGCAGAAATAGACAGGATAACAGGACAATAGTTAAGTTACAGAAGAGCAACTCAGTTAAGCCTGTAAAACAACAGCATATCAACACTTCCAAAACATAAATACATTAACTCTGAAATTACAAATATTGGGATATCAATGAAGTGTTTATTGGTGTCTTAACATTTTAGCTCAAAAAACAAATTATCACAAAATGAGCAAATGCTTAATATAGGCTGAATAGTAATAATAACACATGCATTAACAATCTAATTACTTGTTTTTTAAGTCTTAAACATACTATTACAGTATAAACCAACATTACTCATAGTAATATTAATGACTGATAAAGTCTGAAATTACAAGTCTTATTATTTTACTGATAGTTGTAAAGAAGTGTATGGTAAAGCCTATGATACTTTCAAAGGATAGAAAAACTTGACTTGTTGCATGGCGATGGGAATAAAAGGTATTGATACAAACAATTGACATGGTGGTTTTGATGCAAAAGTATTGAGGGTTTTGATGCAAAAGTATTGAGAGTTTTGGTGCAAATGTATTGAGTGGTTTGGTGCATACGTATTAATATGGTGATTTCAATCCACAAGTTTAGATCTGGCAGTTTGGGTGAAAAGATATTGATATGGTGGTTGATAAAGTATTGATAAAGTGAGCTTTGACACAGAAGTCCTGATATTGTAGTTTTGATGCAAAAGTATTGATAAAGTGGAATTTTCTCCAGAAGTATTGATATGATGCTTTTGATGACTAAGTAGTAAAATTTGATACAAAGTATTTATATGGCGGTTTTGATGAAAATGTATTGATATGGTGGTTTTGATCTAAAAGTATTGATATGGTGATTTTGATGCAAAAGTATTGATAATTTGCTTTTCATGCTATTGAATTGATATTGTGGTTTTGATGGTAAAGTTTTTATAGGGTGATTTTCATATAAATGTATTAATATGCTGGTTTTGATTCAAAAGTATTGATATAGTGATTTTGATGAATTAGTATTGATATGGTTGTTTGCTTGAAAATGTATTGATATGGATGTTTTGAAGCCAGACTGATTAAATGGTGATATCACTCATTGATACCAAAAACACTGTATTATGTGAATTGGGAATAAGACATCAAACTGGGAATGGACATCATTTTGGTGATTTTCTCAAACAAAACTATTCATTTCATGATCTACATATATTTTTGTAATATATTATCTATAATTTAAGCTTAATAAGAAATTTTCCATGACTTTTTCATTAACAGTGATTAAATTTTTATCATTTAAAGTGTATTTTTAAACCGTGTCCATGCGCGGCATGGACACAGTTTCATTTCATGAGGATTTTTTTTTTATTAATAAAAAATCCAGTTTTGAAGTAAAATCAATTTAAATGATGCTATTATACATGCAAGTATATGTTCTAATTATAATTTGTAAAACTAGATAAATACAACATATAAAACTGCATATTATGCACTTTTGATAAAACACAATTTATTCCCAAATTGATGTCTTATTCCCAATTCACATAATACAGTGTTCAAAGCAATAATTTGATATCTCAAGAGAATTTGATTGCTTTAATATTAATGATTCAAGTGTATTGATATAATGGTACTGATGCAAGGATATTGATATCGTAGAACAGATGAAAGGGTATTAATATCATGTAACTAATGCTAGGGTATTTTATATCATGAAACAGATATAATGGCATAATATCATGGTACTGATAAAAGGGTATTGATATCATAGTACTGAAGCAATGACATTGATATTATGGTAATGACGCAAGGACATTGATATCATGTTACTGATGCAAGGATATTGATATCATAGTACTGATGCAATGGTATTGATATAACGATACTGATACAAGTGTATTGATATAATTTTAGTACTGAAGCAATTACATTGATATCATGTTACTGATGCAAGGATATTGATATCATAGTACTGATGCAAGGGTATTGATATAACGATACTGATACAAGTGTATTGATATAATTTTAGTACTGAAGCAATTACATTGATATCATGGTAATGATGCAAGGACATTGATATCATAGTACTGATGTAAGGGTATTGATATAAAGGTACTGATACAAGTGTATTGCTGTCAATGAACTGATGTAAGGGTGTATCTATCATGGTAGTGATGCAAGTAAATTGATATCGTGGTACTGAAACAAGGATATTGATACTATGGTACTGAAACAAGGATATTGATACTATGGTACTGATGCAAGGATATTGATACTATGGTACTGAAACAAGGATATTGATATTATGGTACTGAAACAAGGATATTGATACTATGGTACTGAAACAAGGATATTGATACTATGGTACTGATGCAAGGATATTGATATCATATTACTGATGCAAGGATATTGATACTATGGTACTGATGCGAGGATATTGATACTATGGTACTGAAACAAGGATATTGATACTATGGTACTGATGCAAGGATATTGATACTATGGTACTGATGCAAGGATATTGATACTATGGTACTGAAACAAGGATATTGATACTATGGTACTGATGCAAGGATATTGATATCATATTACTGATGCAAGGATATTGATACTATGGTACTGAAACAAGGATATTGATACTATGGTACTGATGCAAGGATATTGGTATCATATTACTGAAACAAGGATATTGATACTATGGTACTGATGCAAGGATATTGATACTATGGTACTGAAACAAGGATATTGATACTATGGTACTGATGCAAGGATATTGATACTATGGTACTGAAACAAGGATATTGATACTATGGTACTGATGCAAGGATATTGATATCATATTACTGATGCAAGGATATTGATACTATGGTACTGAAACAAGGATATTGATACTATGGTACTGAAACAAGGATATTGATACTATGGTACTGAAACAAGGATATTGATACTATGGTACTGATGCAAGGATATTGATACTATGGTACTGAAACAAGGATATTGATACTATGGTACTGAAACAAGGATATTGAAACTATGGTACTGATGCAAGGATATTGATACTATGGTACTGAAACAAGGATATTGATACTATGGTACTGAAACAAGGATATTGATACTATGGTACTGAAACAAGGATATTGATACTATGGTACTGAAACAAGGATATTGATATCATATTACTGATGCAAGGATATTGATACTATGGTACTGAAACAAGGATATTGATACTATGGTACTGAAACAAGGATATTGATACTATGGTACTGAAACAAGGATATTGATACTATGGTACTGATGCAAGGATATTGATATCATATTACTGATGCAAGGATATTGATATCATATTACTGATGCAAGGACATTGATATCATATTACTGATGCAAGGATATTGATATCATATTACAGATGCAAGGGTATTGATATAGGTTTACTGATGTGAGAATATTGGTCTCATGGTACTGGTGCAAAGACATTCATACTATAGTCCAGGTAATGAAAATTGAAATTTTATTGATGTCAAAGTGTTTATAACATAGTTTTGATCCCAACTTATTTTCTATACATATATGGCTATCACAGCATGGATATGATAGTATGGATGCAATGGTTCAGAAATCATAGCAGTAACATCTAAGGTAAGTTATTGCATTGATGTGCTTCATACTGATAGGCCAATATAGGACTTGGAATATGTTAACCAAGGGATTAAGAAACTTGGGGCTTACAAACCAACACATACCAGAACATATCAGTTTTCATAGCCCTGAAACATTTTATATTTGAATTATGATACCATAATAGATATTCTTTTGTTCTTTTATTGTTGTGTCCAATATAAATTGTACCCTTTAGGCAATGCCAATTATTGTAAAACTACAGTTGATTGTGTAATCAATAAACTTAAAACAAAGTCTTAGACTAAGTAAATCTTAATTTTGATAAATTAAAAGCAGTACTTTCTTAAATAATCAATTAACACCAATGAGCACTCATCTGTTTCATGTGAGAGTAAATCTGATCTAATTGGTTTGTAAAATATGCATTTAAATAAGCTTTATAAGCATATACAACAATATTTAGAAGTATTCACAAGTTAGTCACTCAACTGGAAATCTAATTATTAAACACACAGTAAATGGTGATATTTTCAAAGAGACTTGTTCAGAGTTTGGTAAAATGAAGTTTTTTAACATAATTGTAACTGATTAAACAAAAAAATGTATATATTATGTTTAAACCAAATAACACGCCTGACCCAGATAAATGATTTTTTTTATAAACATATCATCCTTTAAAAAGCGAGAAAATAATTAAGCATGCGTAACACTTTAACTTGAAAAAACCTGTAGAACTAATAAAATGTTTGCAGATTAAGTACAAAGCCTGCGCAGTGCAGTGGTAGTGCATTAGCTTCTGCTTTCTGAGGCCCCGGTTTGAACCCCAGGGGACAGCAAAAAAATTGTGTTTAACTTTTTTTTTCTGTTTTAAATTGTTATGACTATTCAAAACATTATAGAATGCGTTAAACATTTTTCAAAAACATGAAAATCTGTGAACCAGTCCCTTTAATATCATTTGAGAAAGAGAAAATATCACCAAAGCTACAGTAAAATAAACAAACATTTCCAAATATCTACAATCCAATATTAACAGTGAATCCTAATTGTGTAGATTGCTACACACACTTTTAATGTGTCGCTGCAGCATTATATTTGTGCAAAAAATATAAAAGATTAAATCACAAAAACAATTTAGAACACATCTTATATGTATTTAACACTTAACAAACTTTGATTAAACAAAAACATTATGGAATATAATTTTGAATTTAATCTCAGTTTTATTATTTACATATGTAGCCTTGATGTAAAAAGAAAATGATTTTCAAGCAGAATAATACAACAAAGAATGTTACTATGGTTAAAGAAAATAAACATGTGAATATAGAATATGTCACCAAACACAGTGCATTGTTCCAATTTTTTAAAATATAAATCTTGGGCTTTATTGGGCATGAATAAACTGATTAAAATTATCATGTTGTTGATGAAAGCCTGCTTTTTAGTTTGTAAACATGCCACTTTTAAAAACTGCATATATATATTTTTTGATATACAAATGCTCTTAAAGACAAAACTCTAACAACATTTTCTCTGTATTTATGAATTTTGTCTTCATCAATATATTTTCAACCTAGTAATTACTTTTTTTAATAATACTTCGATCAGACCTCAATCATGGATGCAAAAACGGTGACTGTCTTTTTTTTTTTTTTTCCAGGGTGTTCAAGTGCATATTAACGCTATTAACTAAATTTCACCTATGCAGTCATTTATGTCAACAGTGAAAATTTAATGAGCAACTAAATGCACTTGAAACATTTTAATTTAGAATAATTAACTGCCTTCTCTATGTTTGGTACAGTATTCTCAAATAATAGCGTGTTACTCCAAGAACTGAATGTTACACAGTAACCACAGCAACAACAGAGATTTGTTACGAGAGGTGTGACTACAGTAAGGTGCATCCTCCAAACTCACCAAACGACTGAAAAGCAACCTCCGAACTATTTCCGATTTGTGTATCGAAATTGGCCATCAAGGGCGCAATGTACTGTGTAGCGGTCAGCCACTGATGCAAAAACGGACTCATATACAGAAAACCTACAAAGAAAAACGAGACGACTAACATATAAGTGTCATGGTAAATAAGCAAATAAGGAAGGTAACTCTTACCAACTTGCTTGAAAATAACACTAGAGTTCTCTCCCCCGGTGATTGTGTCAAAGTTCGCCATCAGGGGGGCAACATACTGGGTGGCGGTCAAAAATTTGTGGATAAAAGGGCTCATATATAAGAAACCTATAACAGAATGGAATATTTTGTCATTCACAAAATACATGGATAAAAGTGCTTATATATAAGGAATCTGTAACAGAATGGAATATTATGTCAACTACAAAATACAAATGCAATTCATTTTATTAAACAAGGGTATCTCTTTTTACTGTGAATCTAATATTATTCGTCACGTAATTTTCTTAGATTCTCGTGGATCTGCTCAACCACAAAGTCAAATATTCAACGAACCTTTATTTCCAAAGGTGATATAAGTTAATTTATATATATGAAAAAAAAAACACAAATTTAACAAGATGTGTTTGTGAAACACAATGTCCCCCTATATGATGTTTGACCTTGAAGGATGACCTTGACCTTGTGAAGGATGACCTTGACCTTTCACCACTCAAAATGTGCAGCTCCATGAGATACACATGCATGCCAAATATCAAGTTGCTATCTTCAATATTGCAAAAGTATTAATAAAATAAGCGATTTGGGCCACATATATTTGACCTCTGACCTTGAAGGATGACCTTGACCTTGACCTTTCACCACTCAAAATGTGCAGCTCCATGAGATACACATGCATGCCAAATATCAAGTTGCTATCTTCAATGTTGCAAAAGTATTCATAAAATTAGCGATTTTGGCCACATATATTTGACCTCTGACCTTGAAGGATGACCTTGACCTTGACCTTTCACCACTCAAAATGTGCAGCTTCATGAGATACACATGCATGCCAAATATGAAGTTGCTATCTTCAATATAGCAAAAGTTATTGCAAAATGTTAAAGTGGGCGCAAACAGACCAACGTACAGTCCAACAGACCAACAGACAGGGCAAAAACAATATGTCCCCCACTACTATAGTGGGGGACAATAAAACAAACAGAAATGCCCAATTTTTATGAATCCACGGCATTACATGGCAACATATTTAAATGAACACACAGTTTTATTCTAATTTATCTGAAGTAACTTACACATGCCTTTTTGATGCCATTTTAACGGTAAAAATTTGGAGCAAAATTTTAGCCCTATTTGCATCAAGTAGATTTATATTTAACAACAATAAAAGCAACAAGAGCTGTCAGAGGACAGCGCGCTCAACTATTCGAGTGCTTGACAGTATCACATAAGCCATCATGGGGAAAATGTTCATATTCAATAATTTATTAGACGATCTTTCAAAAATAAAAAAAGGAAAAAAAATTATTTTTTTTTTTGGGGGGGGGGGTCGAGAGGGGGTATAATGTGGGGTGTGGTCATTTATTAGACGATCTTTCAAAAATAAAAAAAAGGAAAAATAAAAAAAATTGCGGGGGGGGGGGGGGGGGGGGGGGGGGTGGGGGGGGGTGGGGGTGAGAGGGGTGGTATTATGGTATCTAGATGTGGGGGGTGGGTGGTAGGTACTTTATTAGACAATGTTAAAAAAAAAAAGATGGGGGGGGCGGAGGTTGGGGGGGTAGGGGGGGGGGGGGGTGTGAGAGGGGGATATAATGTGGGGTGTGGTAATTTATTAGATGATGTTTTAAAAACAAATAAAATAAAAAAAATTGGGGGGGGGGGAGGTTGGGGGGAGGGGATTCTGGGTAGGGGCGTGGGGTTGGGTATGTTTGGGTGGAATCCATTGTGGTATTCAAGTAAGTGTTGTTTTGTCAAAGTAATAATAAAATGCGATCATAAATAAGAAGTTATGGCAATTTAAGCAAAATGTTCAATTATCTAAGTGTAAAAGAGGCCATAATTATGTCAAAATGCTTGATACAGTGGTCTGCTCTTGTTTATAGGTTGGGGGTCATGTTGGTAAAAAGTATGCAAAATATAAAAGCAATATGTCAAAGGATATAGGAAATATTTGGGGGGTAGTACGCAAAGTTTAATATAGAATTATCAATAATTTGCATATTCTATGTATAAAAGGGGCAATAATTCTGTCAAAATGCTTGATACAGTTGTATGCTCTTGTTTATAGGTTGGGGTCATAATGGTAAACAAGTATGAACAAGATGTGTTTGTGAAACACAATGTCCCCCTATATGATGTTTGACCTTGTAGGATGACCTTGACCTTGTGAAGGATGACCTTGACCTTGACCTTTCACCACTCAAAATGTGCAGCTCCATGAGATACACATGCAATATGATGTTTGACCTTGTAGGATGACCTTGACCTTGTGAAGGATGACCTTGACCTTTCACCACTCAAAATGTGCAGCTCCATGAGATACACATGCATGCCAAATATCAAGTTGCTATCTTCAATATTGCAAAAGTATTCATTAAATAAGCGATTTGGGCCACATATATTTGACCTCTGACCTTGAAGGATGACCTTGACCTTTCACCACTCAAAATGTGCAGCTCCATGAGATACACATGCATGCCAATTATCAAGTTGCTATCTTCAATATTGCAAAAGTATTCATAAAATAAGTGATTTGGGCCACATATATTGACCTCTGACCTTGAAGGATGACCTTGACCTTTCACCACTCAAAATGTGCAGCTCCATGAGATACACATGCATGCCAAATATCAAGTTGCTATCTTCAATATTGCAAAAGTATTCATAAAATGAGCGATTTTGTCCACATATATTTGACCTCTGACCTTGAAGGATGACCTTGACATTGACCTTTTACCACTCAAAATGTGCAGCTCCATGAGATACACATGCATGCCAAATATGAAGTTGCTATCTTCAATATAGCAAAAGTTATTGCAAAATGTTAAAGTTGGCGCAAACAGACCAACCAACCAACAGACCAACCAACCAACCAACCAACCAACAGACAGGGCAAAAACAATATGTCCCCCACTACTATAGTGGGGGACATAAAAATATCAAAGCAAGATGTAAAGGGACATTAAAAATATTTGGGGTAGTATGCAAACTTTAACATTTGCTGCATATTCTAAGTGGAAAAGGGGCCATAATTATGACAAAATGCTTGATAGAGTTGTCTGCTTTTGTTTATAGGTTGGTGTCATGTTGGCAAACAAGTATGCAAAATATAAAAGCAATATGTCAAAGGATATAGAAAATATTTGGGGTAGTACGCAAAGTTTAACATAGATCTATCAATAATATGCATATTCTAAGTATAAAAGGGGCAATAATTCTGTCAAAATGCTTTATACAGTTTTTGGCTCTTGTTTATAGGTTGGGGTCATGAAGGTTAACAAGTATGCAAAATATGAAATCAATATGTCAAGGGACATTGAAAATATTTGGGGTAGTACGCAAACTTTAACATTTGCTGTATATTTTAAGTGGAAAAGGGGCCATAATTATGACAAAATGCTTGATAGAGTTGTCTGCTCTTGTTTATAGGTTGGGGTCATGTTGGTAAACAAGTATGCAAATATAAAAGCAATATGTCGGGGTGAGTAGGATAGCTCCACTATATATATTTCATATATAATAGTCGAGCTAAAAAGGTCATGACAAAATAATACTTGTGTAATACTGTTAAACATTTTAATGACCAAATAAAGAATAGTTTGCAACTGGCAATATAATAAATGTCTGCCAATATGCATATATGGTTTACAGGATATAAAACCTTGACGCAAAATGGAAGTAAACTACTGTCTTTATTACACTGAACAGCATTTAAGTAGGCATTATATCTGGTATGTATTCTGAACATGTACATGCATAGACATTTTATTCGGAACTTTTATGTCGTTGCAAACTCTTTAGTTTCCAGAAATATGTCCAATTCATTGAATACTTTTCTGTTTAAGCTGCTGAACAAATGAAGCTAAACAGAAAAGCATGAATGACAATATTATGATACAAGTTTATTTCACCTCAAACTAACTTACTTCTTCAAAAATAATCATTAATCAATTGATGCGTGCCTTGTACTATTAAGCAGGGTGGTCTAATGTAAAAAAAGACCTTCTTTTTTCTTGACGGTAAATGTATCAATAAATCAAATGTTTCTTTTGCAGTAAATGTTTGAAACAAACAAACATACTTTAAACCATCATATGTTGGAAAACAAATGGTGTGTGCTTTATAACATTTAAGGCTTAATCAATCACAGCTACACAAGGTTGAACATAAGTAATTTATTTTTCTACATCAAAATATGCAAGTTTTATTTATAACGAGGGTGATTATCTATATGAACTGTCTGAACATTCAGTCATGCACTGAAATAAAAATAAATGAAACTCTTCATCTAAATTGCCATAAAAAAAACAAGAGGGCCAAGATGGCCCTAGTTCGCTCACCTGAGAGGAGTCGGTTCATTCAATCTTTACCAAATGTCAAACTTGACCTAGATATTGTCCAGACAAACATCCTGGTCAAGTTTCATCATTATTTCATCTGTGAGTCATGATCAATGTACCTATGAAGTTTCATGATCCTAGGCATAAGCATTCTTGAGTTAACATCCGGAAACCATTTTTCTAAGTTGAGTCACCGTGACCTTGACAGCCATTGTGTGAATACGTTTTTTGGCACTGTGACCTTGACCTTTGACCTAGTGACCTGATAATCAATAGGGGTCATATGCGAGTCATGATCAATATACCTATGAAGTTTCATGAACCTAGGCATAAGCGTTCTTGAGTTATTATCCAGAACCCTTTTACTATTTCAGGTCACTGTGACCTTGACCTTTGACCTAGTGACCTGAAAATCAATAGGGGTCATCTGCGAGTCATGATCATTGTACCTATGAAGTTTCATGATCTTAGGCATAAGCGTTCTTATGTTATCATCTGGAAACCATTTTACTGCTTTGGGTCACCATGACCTTGACCTTTGACCTAGTGACCTGAAAATCAATAGGGGTCATCTGCGAGTCATGATTAATTTATCTATGAAGTTTCATGATCCTTGGCATAAGCGTTCATGAGTTATCATCCGGAAACCATTTTACTTTTTTGGGGCATCGTGACCTTGACCTTTGACCTAGTGACCTGAAAATCAATAGGGGTCATCTGCGAGTCATGATCAATGTACCTATGAAGTTTCATGATCCTTGGCATAAGCACTCTTGAGTTATCATCCGGAAACCATCTGGTGGACGGACGGACCGACATGAGCAAAACAATATAACCTCTCTTCTTCGAAAGGGGGGGGGCATAATAAGAAAACTGCCCCCCTCCCAGCAGCCATGTTCCAAGATATCATTGGGACAAATCTTCAGACCAAGTTTCATGATGATAGGAAAATAATGTGACCTCTAGAGTGTTAACAAGGTCATACATTTCAATATAATTAAAAATAAAACTTAAGAAGAACATGTATCGAAAAATGCGAAATAAGCGAGATATTTAATTCTGAAATCGAAAATGTCTGTACAGTAGAATTCGCCAGAATGTATATCATGCATGTACGATGTGAATCTTAATTTAGTCTAATGGTTGTTTTTAAATTCCTACAGTGATGTCTATTCATTCGACACACGAACACTAACTCCGATCCTAATCAAAAGACGAATTCTTCAGTTATTGTAGGAAAATATGTACGAAATATCTTTGTCACCATCGGCTCGGGGCGCTAATTTGTCTTTGTTGCATTTTATGTAATTTGTCTTCAATATCTTGCCTATTTTGTGTTATTGTAACATGTATTTATCAATATATTACAATTTTACACATATAAAAATCGTATTGTCTTGCTTTTATTGTTTGACAAAAGAATGCCATATTGTACAGAATCATCAAACAATAAAAAACATATTCAAAAGTTTTCTACATGTATCTTCCAGAATGTAAAACTATCATTTATAATTAATTCCACTTAATCTTCTTGCGCTTAAAACAAATCTTTTAAAAAGGGAGACAACTCTGTCAATTCAACATAATTTTTCATTTGCAGTTACTTCCCTTGACATGATAAACTATATAGTGTTCAAAAGCTGTTATTACTATATAAATATAAGGAAATTGACCCCCTCCCCCAGCGGCCATGCTTTTTTACCAATCCGAACCATTTTCGAAATCAACTGTCGTATCCAAAAAACACATGTTCTGACCAAATTTCATGAACATTGGACCAAAATGTGACTTCTAGAGTGTTTCCATGTTTTCACTATATACATATAGAGAAAACTGCCCCGCCCCCTGGCGGCCATGTTTTTTCACCGATCTAGACCATTTTCGAACTCGTCCAAGAAATCAATAAAACCAATGTTTTGACCACCTTTCATGATGATTGGACAAAAATTGTGACTTCTAGAGTGTTTACAAGGTTTCTCTATAGCCAAATAAGGAAAACTGCCCCGCCCACTTGCGGCCATGTTTTTCAACACACAGGAACCACTTTTGAACTCAATCAAGATATCATTAAGACAAACATTTTGACAAAGTTACATGAAGGTTGGGCATGAAATGTGACTTCTACAGTGTTAACAAGGTTTTTCTTTTTTTTACCTATATATAGTGACCTAGTTTTTGACCTGGCACAACCCAGTTTCATACTTGGCGGAGATTTCATTGGGATAAAGCTTCTGACCAAGTTTCATGAAGATAAGACAAGAAATGTGGCCTCTAGAGTGTTTACGAGCAAATGTTTACGGACATACGGACGGACATACGACGGACAAAGACAGGTCAGAAAAGCTCACCTGAGCAATCAGGTGAGCTAAAAAAATTCAATTTCGAAGGAAAAATATTAAATTGATGTGAGTGGCATATTTCAAAACATAGTCTCATGTAGGCGTACATGACTGAACTGTACAATATTCTGCATAATTTCTGCTTTTGTCAATAATGGTTATGTCAATTTAGTCACTTTCATCTACTTTATTAAAAGGAAGAATTACTAAATATTCATATACACAGATTTTCCTTATTATCCTCTTTACCTGTTATAAAGTAATAAAGTAGAAAGAAATCAGACAACAACCATTACATTGTCAACATTTTTTGGTCCTCTATAATTAAGGCCAGAGTTTTTTAATAAATAGATTTTCGGACCCGCCGACTCCTATTTTTGACGAAACCAAAAAAAAACAAACATTATATAATTTCAATCTCGGATTTTTTTTCGGGTGCCAAAAGCCGGGTTTTAGACACAAAACGCGTTTCGGGTTTTAGAGAAGTAATTTATTTAAAGCGTTTACCGATATCGCGTGTAAATGTATCATAAGCGCTTCTGTAACATCGATCATTTTTACTGAAAACATGCAAAATGGTGGCGAGACCACAAATTAATGCCTTTATACTGGTTTGGACTTATTATTTACCAGGATGCTAAAACAACAAAACAATTTATCAAAGCCACTAGTGACCAATCAATTGGCGATGTTGTGCGCAAACATGTTAATGAACACGACGAAATCGCTTCACTTGAAGCGTCTAAGACAATGATTGACACAGATAAGGTTAAGTGTGACCCATCTATGCCAGTGAATGTTTTGGTCGAGAGCGACTTGAAATGCATACATGCTATTTTAAAGTACCAAACCACACAGGATCGTAGTATTATAAAAGAAAATGCATTTGATGTCCTAATGGCGATGAGGAGGAATTACTGCTACCTTCCATCTGCCAGGTAAACCATTTGTAAATTATTTAAGAAATTTTACAATTTAATATATGCAATATATTCATTATTTGGCAAACCTGTCATTGCAATTAGCAGGCTGACCAAAAATAATGATTTTATTTATTTTTTATATTAACCCTTTCAGTGTGAGAACCAAATTTTGAAGGCCTTTGCAAACAGTTTGGATCCAGATGAGACGCCACAGAACGTGGCGTCTCATCAGGATCAAAACTGTTTGCAATTCTGATAGTATTCTTTGAAAAAATCGAAGAAAATGCTATTAAATTGTAGCAATTCAGCAGACGCCATTTTAGCAGACCACAAATTTCCAAGCATGCAAAGGGTTAATTACTGATTAATTGATAAAATACAAACCATTATTATGCCCCCCTTCGAAGAAGAGGGGGTATATTGTTTTGCACATGTCATTCCGTCGTTCCGTCTGTCGGTCCGTCCACCAAATGGTTTCCGGATGATAACTCAAGAACGCTTAGGCCTAGGATCATGAAACTTCATGGGTACATTGATTATGACTGACAGATGACGCCTAAAAGATTTTGCAGGTCACTAGGTCAAAGGTCGAGGTCACGTTTGGGGGGCATATGTCTCTGACCGCTGGATTTAATAAATCCAGATAATCTTGTTCAGTTATAATGTAAATATTTACTGCAGATTAAGAGCTCGTTACAGAGACATATACTGTGTACTCTATGATGCGTTTTCAATATATTGTTTCTTTGCATATGTGTGCAAAATTTCCCCATTGGCCTATTAAAATTGATTTGTACTTGTGTCATGATCATGACTATGTTAACCATTGTTTGGTAATAACATTGTAAGATGATGATAATAATAATTCCATGCTATGCTGTGTGTCATGTTTTCTGCGTATTTTTATAAGTTGATAGTATTCATTATAATTTAGTTTCATACTGCATATATTGTAAAAAAAATGTGTTATTCTATCTCTACATAATTCCTCTTTGCTATAAGATTGTAGTGGGAAACTTGTTCAGCTTTGTGTTTTACAATTTTAAATATTAAACCATCACAAGCTTAATCTTGTTAATTTTGTAACTAATAGATTTTGGTTTGTATTTTCTTTTAATACTCGAGCAACACTTGGCGTGTTTCATTTTTGAATTACATGTAAAAGATGTTGTTTTAATAGAGGAATATTAAAGTGCCTAGGCAGTGACATGGGGGATTGGATGACAGATTAAGATTTTTCAATTTGAAGATTGACTTTGCCAGAGTTTTTTTTAATTCAGATGTTCATTTTGTCTCAAAAGGAATTACTTGCAAAAGACATATTTGCGTGTTTGTGCATTTTCATTTGTAACAGAAACTGTTTCGGATAAAAGAAAATTATGCAACTATAATTATATTCGTATGAAATGCAGGTCTGTTAATAAATGTGTTTATTGCTAAATATTTGTATGAGAATGTTTAGAACATAATAAATTTCATTGACATTTATTATTTTGGTCACGAAATATACAAAGAACTTCATACCATAACATTTTTAGCATAGTGCATTTTTGGTCACCATCTTTTTTTTTTCTTTTTTTTTTCCGTCCTCCTACTGGACATGTTTTGGAAAAAAATCCGAAAATCTTTTTATTAAAAAACTCTGGCCTAACAGTCACAATGATTCAGCTTTGAAGAAATATTTATACACTAAATTGTCCCTGTCAACTATAAAAATATTGCAACATCTAATTGTTAGGTTGATAACTGTAAGATCCATAATATTTTTAGGTAAGAAATGACTCTTTCATGGAAACATATTTTATAGATTTCTGAGTTCGGAAAACAAGTAGGAATTTGCGTCTCTCATTTTCTACTGAGCTTGTGTTAAATCCCTTTATCCAATATACCAATAGTTGGTCGTGAACTTCAATTTTTTTTCATGCACTTCAATTTTCTGTATAATCCGACATTCATAACTAGAGCTTTGTCACAGACGTGACGAATACCCCCACATGCCGCATTGACACAGAATATTTTGCATGTTAGTCTTAAAAAAAAAAACAGCTGACAATATGCTCAATTTTTAAAATGCACTAAGTGACCCCGTGACCTAGTTTTTGACCCGGCATGGTCCATATTCAAACTTGACCTACACATCATCTAGATACAACTTCTGACCAAGTGTGGTGAAGATCGGATGTAAACTACTTGAATTAGAGAACGGACACCAAGTGCAATGTTTAAAACGCACTAAGTGACCCCCTGACCTAGTTTTTTACCTGCCTTGACCAATGTTCGAACTTGGCTTAGACATCATCTAGATACAACATCTGACCAAGTTTGGTGAAGATCCGATGAAAACTACTTGAATTAGAGAGGACACATAATAAGGACCGACCGACATACCGACCAACAGACAAGCTCACTCCTATATACCCCCCTAAACTTCGTTTGTGGGGGTATAACTTATTCCAGTTTGGTCCAGATGTTTGGCGCCTGCATTATACACCACGCTTGTGTAGTGAAACAAACTATAACCCCACTTGCCCTGCATAAAAAATTAACACTTATAGGTTATTTCGCATGTCACCTTTGACAACGTTCTCTATAGAATTTGCTTCAAATTGACATGATTCTTGGATATTAATTATATCAACCAATCATTTTGTTACACCAATGGATAACATATGGATGAAACAGATTTTACAATTATGTTGCCAAACAACCTGTTATGAGATTGCTTAAATATGCTAATGCATATACACTGTACCTCCAATATAGTGCTGTCCGTTATAACGCTGTGTCCAATATAACAGGGGGGGTGTCCTTGGATCCCGTTTTTTCTCCAACCTTCCATTTCTGATTCAAATCCATGTTATGCAACTTCATGTATTTTCATAAATTCAAAGAAGCTGACGATCACAGCTTGATTGCTTTTTCCGTCCGTTTAACTGATTTAAATCGATTAGAGGTTAAACGACACTCGACAGCTAATTGGTGGGAATCTGTTGTGTAATGCCAATAAAGGTGTGAAAACTCGCAAGTCAGTGTTTATTACATGTATTCCCTATCAGAGCGGTTCGGTGCGCTAATTTCAATAAGGCAAGTGCAAGCGCAATAATTATCAATTAAAGTTATTTAAAACGATTACCTGTTTATGTTTTGTATCTATCGTGTATTGTATTTTATTGTATAAACTATGGCTGTGTAAGTGTGTTATCGTTTATTATATGCTACACATGCTTGATAAATAAAAATATCTTTGTGTGTGTTTCAGTACGTATACGAAAAATAAATTTAAAAATCCTGACGATTTATTTACATGCTAACACAGTGTAATAGTTAACAGAGATGCACTGAAATTTTTGCCCGTTATCAGAAAGTCCACGGAAAGCACGTTTTTTACATGCTGCGTATGACGCAATAAAACATTTCTTTGTATATGTATCATATTGCATTCAATCTAAATTTAAATTTGCTCATCCAAATTGAATGAAAGCTGTGTCCCATAATGCACTGTACTAATTTTTTTGAAAAATGGCGTAGGCATATGAATTTGTTTACGAAGTTTGTAAACATATTTCGTGTCACAAATGTTAAACATTATTTTTTCGTAAGTGATGTAATTATATTGGATTATCGGATAAATGTGCACATTAGAAAAGCGGTATGTATACTGTTATCGTTCGATTCGGTTTATATGCATGTATTTGCAGATGACAACACAGCATGACAATACACAGGATCTATATTATAGGCTATACTATACCTGTTTTTATAGCCCCTTAAATAAATAAGCACAAAACTTATAACGCTGTCTGTTTATAACGCTGTTGCGTGGCTTGGACCCCATCATCCGCGTTATATTGGAGTTACAGTGTATATGTATGCAGGAATGACCTGACACATTATATCGCAATCCGGATATATTGCTATCGCGATCCGTGGATTACGCGAATGGCGATATATTGGAATTGCAGTGCATTATAATCCATCTACTAATTTTTTGATGGTATTAATAAATCTGCGCAAGATACTAAATGCTTAGGTTTTAAAGCACTGAGATTTGAATTTGATGAAACAGAGACCTCAGGCTCAGCAACATTAATAATAAACATCACCTCTTCAGCAAAAAATTGATAGAGCAGTGGTATTAATGTTTGTAACCATTTTAAACTTGATTTTCCTTTCAAATATATATCCTGTAGCCCAAATTAAAAGAAAGCAAAACAAAACTAAACAAGCTAGATCTAAATGTAAGCTACCTCCATTACATTTATCCAAATCCAAGTTATTGAGCGGAACACCGTTTTTGTATTTTAAGTAACAGTGACCTTGACCTTGAACCAAAGGCAATCCAAAGATATGTCAGCATGTGAGCTTGCAACATACAAAAGTTCAGAACAGTTTCTCATGTTTACCTTTTTTTTCCCATTTTTAATAACAGTGACCCTAAATGAACTTCTATCTAGATCTGTATATATGCAAACTATAAACACAAATGTCAAAACAATACCTTATTCCATACTCAAGTTGTTTAACGGAAACCATATTTTTCATTTAAGCTTGACCTGACATGCATCAAAGGCAATCACAAGCTCGGTCTTTTTATTATCTACCAACAAACAAGATTTCAGTACATTATCCCCACCCAAACTCAACTTATTAAGTGACCTTGTAACAGTGACCTTGTCTTTGACCCAAGTAAAAATAAGATAAGTAAATGCAAACTAAATTTATCTGCAGGAAACCACCTGTTTGACGCTGCCTACCTACCTGCCTGCCCACCATACACAATCTAACCCTTTGCATGCTGGGAAATTTGTCGTCTGCTAAAATGTTGTCTGCTGAATTTCTAAAATTAGCATTTTCTTCGATTTTTTACAAAGAATACTATCAGAATAGCAAACAGTTTGGATCCTAATGAGACGCCACGTTCTGTGGTGTCTCATCTGGATCCAAACTGTTTGCAAAGGCCTTCAAAATGTGGTTCCAGCACTGAAAGAGCTAATAACCAGATTGTTCAACTGGTTGAAAACCTGGTTTAAAATCATGCTTCATGCAAAAACAATTATATTCCCACATCCAGCAATAAAAAACTTCAAAGGAATAAACTTATTTAACATAATAAATGCTGAATGCAGAACATTAAGTCAGTGACATTGTCTTACTTATAATTAATCATCATTAGTTAGATGCACTCAAATTCAAGGTAATTCAACATCTGTTGATGCTGGTTTTTTTAAACATTGTTGCAATCAGTCGACGAACATTCAAAAACAAATCCTCAGCTGAAAACAAATCAGTCATCTAAATAAAGCAGAATTAAATTATTCTATTTTGTCAGTTTTATTTAATTTTCTTTTGACAATAATTCTTTTAAAATGACTTATCCACTGATTGACATATGGGAAACCAAAATTGGTGTCACCCATTGCAATGACTTATTCAGTGTATACAAGGCTATTTAAGCCATTCAAAATGCCTGAAGTGTCAGACTTAACATTAACCCTTTCCCACTCTGAAGCAAAGAGAAAATGGCTTTTGCAACCAGCATTAAACCAGAACAGCCTGCGAGTAACTTGCAGACTGTTCATGTTTTATGCTATTTGCTGCTCATCAGTATCTTAAGGTTGGAAAAAACACTTTAAAACTTAAATCTATTAAGAAATATTTATCATTTTATTAAATTTTCTGAGGGACTGCAAACAGGTCAAAATGTGTATCTAAGTAGTGGAACCAAAACTGCCGATCTTACCTCCAGTAGCTATGGTAACATTGGTCACTGGATGGCCGTAAAATAGAAACATGAACGGAAGTGAGGCTGTCTGAAATAGTGAAAGAAAACAGAAACTTAAGTGAGACATTTTAGTATTGACAAAGAACGGTTCTATTGTGATACCATTAATCACTTCTGCCGAGAATCATTAAAAGCAGGCTTCTATTCATTCTAGTGTGGCAATACAGACAGCATGTGTTTTTTCTAAAAGGTTTAAATCAAATCTGTTGGCTAGAGAAAACGATATGAGGTGAAGTATCTGCTCAACATTTTACTGTATATACATGTGAAGTATATACATGTGCTTCTTAGTTTCAGAGCCAATTAGCAAGATTTTTGAAAATTGAAAAAGATCTGGAGTTATTATTAAACATGACTATGGACATTATTCTATATTTCGAACAGTAGTGAAATTCTTTAAAGTGTTCTGAAAACACATGAGGCGCAATTTTGTATTGAAACAAATCAAAAAGAGACAGCCGACAAAAAAATAGTGAATACAAATTAAAATAGTGTTTGAATTTATGTTTATCCTTAACCCCCTTTGACACTTATTTTTATTGCATTGTTTTTATGAAGAGTCTTTTCTTTCTTGAGATTGTATTTTTGATGTTAACTGCAACAAGTAAACACGTATGGGGCACTTCTTGCCTTAAATATTTTCTTGTGTTAAATAATGTCCACAACCGTTGTTAATTTTGTGTTTTTTTCAAGACACTGCACTTCATTTTAGTTCAGTATTTAACAATTGCAAAACTCTAAAATAAACATATGAAATGTCAAATTTGTTTGTTAGCTATCTGTGCTAGTGTCAGAACGATCAGATTAAATAGATGAAATAAGGAGAGTATAATGATCAATATAAAATCACAGTTTTGTAAACCCTTTCCCTTTCAGAACCAAACTTAAAATGGCTATAAGAAACCAGCATAAAACCAGAACAGCCTGCAGGTAACTCACAGTCTGTTTAGATTTATACTGTTTGCCGCGCATCAGTACCATATTGGTGGAAATGATCAGAATTAAAACTTGAATCTAGGAAGAAAGATCTTAAATTTAATTCAATTTTCTAAGGGACAACAAAGGCATTAAAGTGCGTATCTGAGTGGAAAAGGGTTAACAACTACTACTACTATTATGTTCAATATAAAACAAGACTATTGCCAAGCAATATATGTCCCCTACCGGCTCCACCATTGTCAGAAATATATATATATATATTTTTTTTATAATATTTGTTGCCATAGCAACCAGAATTTTTGACGTAGGAGCAAAATGAAATGACGTGCATAATGTCCTTATTGCCATCGATCTATGTTTCAAGTTTCATGAAAAAATATTAAGAACTTTTAAAGTTATCGCAGGATCCAGAAAAGTGTGACAGACTCACAGACTGACAGACACACGGACACACAGACACCCAGAGCGCAAACCATAAGTCCCCTCCGGTGAAACCGGTAGGGGACAATAACAACTTTGTGAAGCATATTTCGCCATTCTCACCACAGCTGTTCGGTGACTGTCAGAGAGGGTCTGATGTCCCTTGGCGTCCTTTAACTCCACCCAGTAATCGGCGATGTTCGACTGCTTGATCGTTAACGACTTGTAGTATGAGTGATCATCCTGAAAACAATGTGATAGATTACCATAGGTTTCCACGTATAGCGCGCTCCTGTGTATAGCGCGCAGGCTGTTTTTTAAATGCAAAAATGGAGAAAAAAATATTAAAAGACAATAAAACCACCAAATCGGACCGAAAATGCCGCCATTTTACTATTGCACAATCCAATAATCCGGGGCATTGGAAAGCTTAATTAAGCATTCAAAATAGGAGCATTAGGAGCATGGATTGCATAGAACTATACTTTTCTGACAATTTTGTAATTTTCTAGCAAAAGATCAACGGTCCACGTGCATTTCGTAAAAAACGTGAGAAAATAAGAATTAGTGTACATCGTGTGATTTTTCCTCTGGGAAAGCATGGCATTACCAGTAAATTTGAATGTCGCATGGGAGACGGGGATAGAGTTGTTGAGGTACACCCCTGTTGAACGTTCAATATTTATACACACAAAATGCAATTGCATATCTTCACGTTCTCAAGTGTCAATTAGTATCTCACATGTCAATTAGCGTCTTAACAAGTCGTGGCACATATTACTCAATAACATCTGCCAATTACGAAGTGCAAAAGCCTACAAATTTATGCATTTTATTGCTTTGTCATACGAGATGACAACAAAGAATAGAGTTAATTTAACCAGTTCAAGTTTTAATTGCATGTGCTATGTTTCCTAAGAATGCTCCAACAGGAGTCTTGACATGCAAGCGAGGCATTATTGATTGGGCAGACGAAACAAAAATTAAAACATTACATCTTAGTCATTGGAACCATATCGAATCAAACTCTTTCAAATTATACACTGTAACTCCCTTATAACGCTGATGACGGGGTCCAAGCCACAAGACAGAGTTATGAATTCGTGTTATAAGTTCTGAGCTCATTAATTCCTAAATTATTGCAAGATTGTATTGTCATTTGCCAATACATGCATATAAACCCTACCGTATCGATGACTGTATATATACTGCTTTTCTAATGTGCATATATATCCAGTGCTCATGTTGCTGCCAGACATTATCGCCAATGGCGATTATTTTATCCAACTGGCTATTATTTCTTAAAATTGTCGCAAAAAAATGGCGATTATTTTATCTGCCTACATAAAAAAAAATTTGCCTCTACAAGTTTTACGTCGAGTGCGAAACGCTGGTAAATCGAGACATTAAGCAGGAAAAATTGGTAGCGAGATAACCTATGTACACACTCGACCCTGTGTATTGTCATACATGCTTCAATTAACTTCTGCGACATCGTGTCCTAGAGCGTTTTTCTCAATCAGTGTTCGACAGAAGTGATATATTTCAGAAAACTTCTTTAATCTTCCCGTGCTTTACTAATTATCGGTAACTGTTAGGTCTCTGTTATTTTTTCGCCAATTATTATTTCATCATCATTATTGAAAATCCCCGCAAATATTTTTGGCCAGTTTTGTTTTTCATGCTGTTTTTTTTCTGCAATTAGATTACATTGCTTGATGAAATAATTATTAAATCGCCATCAACTATTTATCCTCGAAATTACCGCTATTTGTCAACTGTTACAACATTTCTTGATGGCCGTGATAATGATTTCAATTTTTTTGTAATTATTTTGTTTACGTTGCTCAAATGATACCGCCATTGCTTTAAAGTCAGCGGCCGCTAATTGTCATCTGCTTTATTGTTTTTTTTATATTAAAGAAGCCGATTCTGCTATTTTCTATAATTAATGTGTTTTTGTTGCTCAAAGTCCTAATTTACGTTAAAAACATTCGACACTTCTCAAAGGTAAGTAGTATAAAACTTGAGATTTTCAATGTTGCAATAATTCAAGTTTCAATATGGGTCGTCCCAAACGTAAGCTTTCGCCACTAAAAAGTGACAATAAAGTTTGGAAATTAAGTGCATTTGGATTTAGCAAAAGTCGCAAATTAAGTGTGATGTGAAAAAATGTGAAAATAATGAGGAAATTAATGAGGAAATTAATGAGGAAATTGTGTCTCTGCATGGAATGTAGAAAATCTGATGAGTGTAATGAATCTTCAGTTCAAGTGCCGAAGTCTATAAGACAAAATAAATCAGTGATAAGGGTCAAACATCTTAATGCGTCCGAGGCTGCAGTATTTGGTGCTATGAAGAACGTAACTTTCATGTAAAGTCATGGTAATATTTTCTAAGACAAGAGCACCGTCTTGCAGGTGCAGATCGCTCATCTATTTTTCTTTTTAAAGGTGAAGGAACCTATCTCAATTTCAATCACAAAGGAAGGAGGGGTGGAGTGGAGGGGGGTGTATAGTGTGGGTGTGTGGTCATTTATTACATTTCCTCCCAAAAATGCAAAAAAAAGAAACACAATTTTTTTTTTGGGGGGGGGGGGGGGATTCTTGGACAGTATTTCAAAAATAAAATAATATAAAAAAATATTTGTGTTTTTAACCATGTTTAAAAAAAAATATTATTTTTTTTTTCGGGGGGGGGGGGGGGAGGTTGGGTTGGGGAGGGGGTATAGTGTTAGGGTGTGGTGGTCATTTATGAGATGATCTTTAAGGAAAAAAAAAACTTTTTTTTTTGGGGGGGGGAGGATTCGAGGTGGGGCTTGGGGGATGGTTTGGGTGGAGTCTATTGTGGTATGTCAGGTAAGAGTTGTTTTGTCAAAGTATCATTCAAATCTAATCATAAATAAAGAAGTTATGGCAATTTTAGCAAAATTTAATAATTTGACCTTGAGAGTCAAGGTCATTCAAATGTCAAGGTAAAATTCAACTTGCCAGGTACAGTACCCTCATGATAGCATGAAAGAATTTGAAGTTTGAAAGCAATAGCCTTGATACTTTAGAAGTAAAGTGGATCTAAACACAAAATTTAACCATATATTCAAAGTTACTAAGTCAAAAAAGGGCCATAATTCCGTAAAAATGACAACCAGAGTTATGCAACTTGTTCTTTACTGTCCCCTTATGATAGTTTGCGAGTGTTCCAAGTATGAAAGCAATATCTATGATACTTTAGGGGTAAATTGGACCAAACACAAAACTTAACCAAATTTTCAATTTTCTAAGTATAAAGGGCCCATAATTCCGTCAAAATGCATGCCAGAGTTATCTAACTTTGCCTGCACAGTCCCCTTATGATAGTAAGTGTTGCAAGTATGAAAGCAATAGCTTTGATACTTTAGGAATAAAGTGGACCTAAACACAAAACTTAACCAAATTTTCAATTTTCTAAGTATAAAAAGGGCACATAATTCTGTCAAAATGCCAGTCAGAGTTACATAACTTTGCCTGCACAGTCCCCATATGATAGTTAGTAAGTGTTGCAAGTATGAAAGCAATAGCTTTGATACTTAAGGAACAAGAAACCGTCGGAGACGGGTGATGCTCCCCAAAGTTTTTTTTTGTCACAATATTGCACTATATATTTAGATAAAAGGAAACGTCTCGAGGGTCATAACTTTGGACAAAATAAAACGATGGATGGTTTAGCAACTTAAAAATTTCAAAGGGCCATAACTCTCTAAATAAATCATTTAACCAGAACCCACAAATAACACGCGCATCTTCTCAAGGTAGTTAAGCTTCCCATAAAGCTTCATTGAATTCCAGTCAGTAGTTGGGGAGAAATAGCCCAGACAAGAATTGCACTATATGTACAGTTTATAGAAAATTTCAAAGGGCCATAACTCTGTGAAAAATCATCTGACCATAACCGGCTGATAATATGCACATCTCCTGTTGGTAGTGAAGCTTCCCATAAAGTTTCATTGAATTCCTGTAATAAGTTGCTGAGAAATAGCTCAGACAAGAATTGCACTATATGTACAATGGAAAATTTCAAAGGGCCATAACTTTGTTAAAAATCATCCGACCAGAACCCGCTGATAATATGCACATCTCCTCTTGGTAGTGAAGCTTCCCATAAAGTTTCATTGAATTCCGGTCATTAGTTGCTGAGAAATAGCCCGGACAAGAATTGCACTATATGTACAATGGAAAATTTCAAAGGTCCATAACTCTGTGAAAAATCATCCTACCAAAACCCGCTGATAATATGCACATCTCCTCTTGGTAGTGAAGCTTCCCATAAAGTTTCATTGAATTCCGGTCATTAGTTGCTGAGAAATAGCCCGGACAAGAATTGCACTATATGTACAGTTAATGGAAAATTTCAAAGGGCCATAACTCTGTGAAAAATCATCCGTCCAGAACCCGCTGATAATATGCACATCTCCTCTTGAAAGTGAAGCTTCCCATAAAGTTTCAGTGAATTCCAGTCATTAGTTGCTGAGAAATAGCCCGGACAAAAATTGTGCACGGACGGACGGAAACACGGACACACGGACAGACAAAGCGGCGACTATATGCTCCCCCCAGAAAATTTTTGGGGGGAGCATAATAAAATGGACCTTAACACAAAACTTAACCAAAATTTTCAATTTTCAAAGTATAAAAAGGGCAAATAATTCTGTCAAAATGCCAGTCAGAGTTACATAACTTTGCCTGCACAGTCCCCTTATGATAGTAAGTGTTGCAAGTATGAAAGCAATAGCTTTGATACTTAAGGAATAAAATTGACCTAAACACAAATCTTAACCAAAAGTTTCAATTTTCTAAGTATAAAAAGGTCACATAATTCTGTCAAAATGCACGCCAGAGTTATCTAACTTTGTCTGCCCAGTCCCCTCATGATAGTAAGTAAGTGTACCAAGTTTGAATGCAATAGCATTGATACTTTATGAGAAAAGTGGACCTAAACGCAAAACTTAACCGGACGCCGACGCCGACGCTGTCGCCAATTTTTAAAAAAATAGATGAGCTAAAAATGACATTGATATGCTTGTATGTATGTAACTGTAGCTGATGTCTGGTTTGTTAAGTCACACCCACAACCTTGATTGTATTCTTTCTTGTAAAGTCATGATAATATTTTCTAAGAAAATGAAACTGATATAATTCTTGTTTTAAAGTGATATTATGCTTGCTTTAAAGTATATATGTATGTAACTGAAGCTGATGTCTGGTTTGTTAAGTCACACCCACAACCTTGATTGTATTCTTTATTGTAAAGCCATGATAATATTTTATAAGAAAATGACACACTGATATTATGCTTGTTTTTAAGTATATAATATAACTTAAATCCAATAGATATACATTTAATAAAATATAGATAAAATGAGATTCATTGTTTTTTTCTTTTTGCCTTCAGTACCATTTGCGTAAAGTCCGCGTCTCTTATTTTTTTAAGGAAAAAATGATAGCTATTATTTTCTAAAGGCCAGTGTGAGCACTGTATATCTGATTATCCTGTATAATTACTACATCAATAAAAACAATTATTCTGACCATTTATGACCATAAATGTGTTTAAGAATTTTTTCGGAAGTGTAAAATGAACAGTGCAGTATGGGACAGCGGCTTCATGGGGAACTGATCAGATTTAATTGCAACAACCAATGATAGTGTGAGATTAAATAAGATTGAATGCAATCAGATACAAAGCCATGTTTTATTGAATCATTATCAGTCATGCAAAATAAATGCTTCCCAGGGATTTCCTGAAAATTGCGCGAAATGAAAGTGAATTTCTGTAAACAATTACCCTATGTTAATGGATGGAACTAATCGTATTGATTATTTATATAATTTCTCTTTGCCTGTTAGGTTTTCAATTGTATTTTAGCAAACAATATTTAAATTCATATTGTCTACAAATAACAATGAAGTAAAACATGTATTGTAAAACTTGTCAAAGCTGTCAATGATTCTAAAGATCGATAGCACATACATGAAACACATGCCATTTTCACACCTGTATTGCACCAAACAATAGATAATCAAACTAATTTACTTAAATTCAAATTCCCCAGTAATGGTTGGTCTCTAATCGATTAAAATTGAGCCATTATACAATCAGCACATCGGACGATGCCATATTTGAATTTCAAGACAACGCTCTAGACTGAAATGGAAGGTTGGAGAAAAAAAGGGAGCCATGACCCACCCACGTTATATTGGATTCCGGGCTATACATGCGTTATATTGAATTAACAGTGTACTATAATCAGGTTGCCACATTTTGCTTTCAAGGGAT
>NC_068370.1:50669983-50762483 GCF_020536995.1 Dreissena polymorpha | reverse complement strand
CACGACAGCGACGAAATGTAACAATGACTAAGTTTGTTGTATGCAAAAAAAACTTGAAGTAACAAGTATTGAACTGATTTACAAAATGCTTTTGTTCAAGTGGAAAAACTTACAAAGTGCTATACTTTTGCCGAAATTCAACATGTCACACAGCATGTTGACACCTACACTATTTCATGTCTGATAAGGCTTTTAAAAATGTGTTTCCACTAACCTAACCTACCTTAATTTTAGGTACAGACCCAAATCCTGGTTTGGTGTTCCAGGTTGAGATTTCAATCAATTTGTATAAATTAACTAAACAAGTTACTAAGTTTGTAACCATTTTTGCTACACTTGATCATATTTGCTAAGTAAAAGTTAAATTAACTAAAATTGCCATAAGAAACAAGACTATTGCCAAGCAAAATATGTCCCCTACCGTCTCCACCATTGTAAGAATTTAAAAAAAAAATGGTTGCCATAGCAACCTGAATTTTTGACATAGGAACAAAATGAAATGACGTGCATAATGTCCACATTGCCATCTATCCATTTTTCAAGTTTCATGAAAAAATATGAAGAACTTTTTAAGTTTTCGCAGGATCCAGAAAAGTGTGACAGACAGACAGACTCACAGTCTGCGCAAACCATAAGTCCCCTCTGGTGAAACCAGAAGGGGACAAAAAAAATAAATACAGATATGAACGATTTCTGCATCATATTGATTAATCTTATTAAATAGGGGATTGAAAAATGTTAAAAACAAAAAAATGTTCAGCCGACCTACCTAAGACCCTTAGTAACCTTTATGGTGCTGTTATTCGAAACAAATGAGTATATTAGCATTATTTTGAAGCTTTTTCAAAGGACATGTATGATTAACTAGAAAGACCAGACTTTTTGAACAGCTAAAAGCTATTGTCAGTCAAAGCAAATAAGGGTCAGTAAAGTGATATTTGTCTTGGTTAAAATAAGCAGAGATTTGTTATTCAGCTTGATTTTCGACATAACTTAATATATGGCAATTGGTAGATGGGTTTGATTGTTTTCCTCTTTTTGTAATTCAATGAAATCACAAGTCTTCAAAGAGAACAAATCGGCAATATTTCCCTTTTAATGTACTTTTAAATCTTATCACGGCTTTTCTCTGCAACAATCTTCAAAACTCATTCCAAGCATAATGCAACTTTCAATGACTATGGCATATCAACGTGGCTCACTACAAATTGTTCTTCATAAACCATATTTGCCATATTTTAATGGTAATTCATACAGTAGTATTTCCCAAACATAATCTAGTCGCTTCAATATGCTGATAAGAACAGATATCAGAAAACTGACTGGAAATTTATAAGAACATATATCAGAAAACTGACTGGAAATTTATAAGAACATATATCAGAAAACTGACTGGAAATTTATAAGAACATATTTCAGAAAACTGACTGGAAATTTATAAGAACAGTAATCAGAAAAATAACTGGAAATTTATAAGAACAGATATCAGAAAACTAACTGGAAATTGATAAGAACAGATATCAGAAAACTGACTGGAAATTGATAAGAGCAGATATCAGAAAACTGACTGGAAATTGATAAGAACAGATATCAGAAAACTGACTGGAAATTAATAAGAACAGATATCAGAAAACTGACTGGAAATTGAATATACTCTGGATGGTTACACTATCTTATTCTGGTGCTGCTTGAACAAATGACTATATCCTGATGATACTGTTTTCCAGGGAAAAAACATGTTTGTGTGAATGAAGGCATAGGCAAAATAAGAAATCTTAATTGTCTCTTTATATCATTGTTAAAGAATCCATAGAATGTTGGCAATCAATAGAAACATACCAGCTAACAATAAAAAAGCCTGAGCTATCAGTAAGAAATAATCATTGAGGGTTCAACAGGGCGTATTTAAAAAATGTTTATCCTCATTAGGAAAAGTAGCTTCTGCTTCTAGTGTTTTATCTGATGCTTTAGTGTTTGGACCTGAAGTACTATGAGTATGACTGTTACTACTACTCCACTTTTCAAGTACTGGAACCGTATTTTGAAGGCCTTTGCAAACAGTTTTGATCCAGATGAGACGCCACAGAAAGAAGAAAATGCTAATTTTAGAAATTCAGCACACAACATTTTAGCAGATGACAAATTTCTCAGCATGCAAAGGGTTAATCTTGTCTTTGTATTAACAAGAAATATCTTTAAAAAAGATATACGGCGTTGATTGTGGTCGATGTTTATGAACGATCAAAAGTTATCTCTATGAGATAAAAAGTAGCGGATGCCTTTTTTCTGCGCAGTTGTTAGCTACATCATAAGCAAATCAATTACGGGGTGTTGCGCCAGATTTCGTGGCTTATTTTGCTTTATGTGATATTATTACTCAGATATCTATATTTACAGAATAGAAAAACACAAGAAACATGAAAATAAACGAGTGCATATAGGTCAGCAATACTCGAATCTTATTTAATTGCATAATTATAGTATAGCGAATTATTGTGGTCATGCTTAATAAACTGGTCTAAATGGATAAATATTTCTAATTAATTTTATCAAAATTGGTCCTTATCATGCAAATTTTGAAACCATATTAAAAATCGATGATTGACATACCACAATAATATCGCCGAATATCTTTATTTAGTATCTTTCTGATCAAAACAGACTTCAAGTGCACAAAGTTTACGAGACGGCGTTTATATAAAGATTTCTGCAACTGACCGCAAACTGACCTTGATACCTTGCGGATTGGAATGCAATGCATTACAGTCACTACGTTATTGTCAGTAAGACACAATGATCGCAACCCCTTTTGCGAACTCCGGTGATGAACTGTATATAAACTCTGACTTTCACAAAATGACCGCGTATTGACCCGAAACCTCGCGGGTTGAAATGCAATGCAAGTAAGAACTAAATATGACAACATAGCCTTTAGTTAAACGCTTTTGCGCTGGTAATTCTTTGAAAATAAAAGGTGAACGCACAAACTGTATTTATGTCGAAAATTGATTGTAAAACTGTTCTATCTATTGGGCCTTTTCATTAGAGATAAAATTGTTTCATGCAGTAAAACAGTGTTACAAAGACGCGGATATGTTTCCAATGTTCTGGTGTTATACTCAAATCAGCCAATGGAATAAATGAAGTGTATTCATTCGTACCTAGCCGCGGGAAATTTTATTTGAGTATTATTGGACACTTACAAAGGTCAAGTCAGGGTGAAAAGCTGGCTTATTCAGCTTACGCCGAAAAAGCTGTTATAACTGTTACAAAAACTATGATTTCTCCCACAGCTGCAACTTAAAGCGAGATTATATGATGTTGTCAAATATTTATAAATTTATATAAAATGTGAAACAAACTTATTAAACATACATTTCAATATAAATGAAAATAAAAGTTAAGAAGAACATGTGTCGAAAAATGCGAAATACCCGTAATTACTCTATGTTTTCGGACACTTAAAAATAATTGTTTTCGTATCCGAAAACTTAGATACGAAAAATATTCACAAAATACAGGTGTCCGAAAACTTAAAGTTGAAAATTTAAGTGTCCGAAAATAGCGTCAATTGTATCAATGACTACCTGTAATAGCACACGCTTGTAAAATACCATGCCGTATAGATTAAATTACTGTTATATCTGTTTGCACTGCATTTTAAATAATTTTAAATGCTTAATTTATTTGACAGAAAGTTACTACAAGGTTGTGCTTTGACCAACGAGTTCCAAGATGAACATGTGATGTACCGATATTCGCTAATATGAACCTGAAATTAACGCAATAAAAAAAGCAAACTATGAATTCTTTGTTTTTTCATTTCTGATAGTTGTTGTCTAACACCTTCCATTGTTCGTAAAACTTGCAATAGGGTGCATCACACTTTGAAGCGTTTAGTATTTGTCAGTTATTTTACTGAAAAGGGGTTACCGTAAATTCGCGAATATAATACGCCCTCGTGTTTAATACGCACCCCCAACTTTGGTCCAAATTTTTTGGTAAAAATTCAAAATCCGAGTAAAATACGCACTAAAAAATTCAGTGTCCGAAATCGGCCATGACACTGTCATTTCCGAAAAAAATGTATTCACACTTGTTAAAATAAAATTTCAGATTGAAGATTCCTGTTTAAAGTGATCGCTGTCATTTGTTCTCCCACATGTTAAATGTCTTTATATATTTTCTCCATTAAGTTTATTTGAACGTATTATTTTAAACAATAACGACATTTAGAGCAATACCGGTAATTATTGACCATATCGGCAAGCTATTGCATTCCCAGTACACATTACGTTCGACAGTGTTTACACCCACTCTAATTTTCGCGCGCTTTTAGACAAAGACTTAATTGACAGGAAAATACATGAGAAATAGATTTGCTAGCGTAAGCGTCGGGTAAGCAACAAAATGGGGAAAATATATTTTTGTGTTGTGAAAATAGCAAACCAATTTGGCGTTATCACACATCTGTTTCACAGTGCTACCCCGGTATATTGATCGCGATGTGTTATCGGGCCGTTGTCATGACAGTTGCATAATAAATATCTGTCTATTGTTTATATTACCGTTGATTGTTTTATTAACGCAAACATATGGTTAATTTGATACCAATGTGACAATTTTGAGACAATTCTTTCTAAGACAAATGGTTGCCCTGAAAAGGGCTGTTTTTTGTTTCTCGTTAGTGACGAGTTGATCACAGGTCACTTTCGTCGAACCCCTCGAAATCGCTCTCTTCATCGTCGCTTTGGAAAAAGCGAGCAATTTCTTCTGAAGACATGCCTTGCGGATCAACATCCGTGTAGACTGTCTCCTCTCCGGTTGGATCTGTCTCATCGTCTTCGCTCTCATCGTCTTCGTCTGCGGCGAGGTAAGGAACTGGGGATCGGCTTTTAATTAGGGTCCTTGAATAGTATGTCATCTTCTGTGCCGTCAAGATGGTTGCTGATGCAGCACTTCTTGAATGCACGCTGGATGATTGCAGGATCTAGTTGCTGCCAGCAGTCGACTATCCACTGGCAGATCTCCTCAAGTTCCGGCTTTCTTCGTCGCCCCCTGGCAGTAAATGACTGTGGACCGCTGCAGTACCATTCGTTCCACTTCATCTGTAGCATTTGCTTCATTGGCTTGTTGATGCTGACGTCTAGTGGCTGCAGCATGCAAGTCATCCCACCGGGTATAACCGCCAGATTTGTCTTGTAGTCGGTCAACATTGACTTAACGTCATCGGACGTATGTGCCCTGAAGGCGTCGAGGACAAGTAAAGAACGCCGGGAGACACCACCTGGACGACGGCCCCACACGGTCTTGATCCAGTCGCGGACAAGGTTCGTGTCCATCCAGCCTTTCTCTTGTACCCGCACTTCTACTCCCTTCGGCCACTTGACGCCTTTGGGCATGGTCTTACGCTTGAAGACGACGTAAGGCGGTTACTTGCCCCCGTCAGCTGTGCAGGCCAGCATAACGGTGAAGCGGTTTTTTTCGTTTCCCGTTGTAATTATGGAAACCGACTTCTGCCCTTTCGAGGATATGGACGTGTTCATAGGCAAATCGAACGTCAGTGGCGTTTGATCGGCATTGCCAATCTGGCTCAATGAGAAAGCGTAACGCTTTCTTTGTCTGATTATGAATCGTTGGAACGTAATGAGCTTTTCTTCGCAGTCTTCCGGAAGCTTCTGCCCTATGTGGGTGCGTCGTCGTACAGAGAGGCTGTGGCGCTCCATAAACCTCCACACCCACCCACGTGAGGCCTTGAATGTCTCTGTCCCTTCTATCCCTTTGGCAAGTTTTTTGGCTTCAAAGCCCAGTTCGATGGTTGAGACGGTAATTCCTTGTCGGCGTCGGTCGTTAACGAAGTCTAGCAGCCTCTTTTCTAGTTGAGGGAACTTGGCCGACTGACCTCGCTCAGCCCGTTGGTTTTTTTTTCTGGCGAAGCAGACTGGGTTTCTGCTTGCGCCACAGACGAACACAGGCTTCATTACAGCCAAACTCGCGTCCGGCTGCTCTGTTGCCATGTGCCTCTGCATAGGAAATAGCAGCAAGCTTTTCCTTGGCAGTGTACGATGTACGTACTTTGCCCATTTCGACAATTACAAGATCGGCGCTAAAAAGTGCCTTTTTCGACAATTGCAAGATCGGCGCTAAAAAGTGCCTTTTTCGACAATTTCAAGACAAATATTTTTTAAAGATTTGCGTGATTTGGAGCTGTTCTGATCGCAGTTGATGCTGTAGATTTGACGATATGTAGTCTGTAGATGTTTGGAAGATAATGTTGGCCACTGCTATGTTCTTGTGTTTATAAAGACCCTTGACGGTAAGTGTCAATAAGCAATCGTTTACTCAGGCCCCTAGATCGGGACCCTTTTTGTCAACACCTCGAATACACGGGTCCCGCTGACAAGCGATGGCCCTTCTCAGCACCTTTACCGATAACACATGGGCCACCTGCTGACACCCGGTCAAGCAGTCAGCAAAAGAAAGAAACAGAGACGCTGTTTTTTTATAACATTTAATTCCATTTGACAATATTCAGAAAGATGATAATTATAATTATAAAATAATAAGTATTATTATTATTATTATATATATAATATCGATGGTTGGTCTATTTAGCATGTACGGTACTATACGGTGTAGCCGTGACAATTACCGTAAGCACAGTTGCCCCCCTTTGATGTAATTGTGTAATTCAAAATGGCTTACGCGCAGCGAATTACAACGATTAAGTTGAACATTTTCACAGGAAAATTTTTGTTCTGATCTAAATTCGTATATTATACGCACCCCCTACTTGAAGAAAAATTTGGCAGGTAAAAAAGTGCGTATTATATTCGCGAATTTACGGTATGCAATTGCGGTAGGTAATTGAACTGTAAATTGGCACTACCCTAGGTAATTGTCATAAAGCTTATGCTATCGGGCCAAACCATAGTTTAATACCGGTTTACAAGGTTATTTACCCAATAACGCAAATGTAATGGTCCATTGCCCTCAGGCATGCACCTGCCATGTTTTATGATGTTAATCTGGTTGTAAAACCCCATGATTGAAGTGTCATTAGATATCGAAAACAGGACCAAAGTTTGGTAAAATAGGGCTGTAAAATATACTGTCCAAAAACTAAGAGACATTAGTTATGGATGAAAACTTGTGTGTCCAAAAATTAAGAGTCACGAAAAAAATTATTTTTGCTAAAAAAAGGGGTGTCCGAAAACTTAGAGTGTCCGAAAAGATAGAGTAATAAGGGTAAGCCTGATATTTAGTTCTGAAATCAAAAATGTCTGTGCAGTCAATTTCGCCAGCATGTAAATCATGCATGTACGATGTGAATCTAAATTTATTTTTACGGTTATTTTAAATTCCTGCAATTATATCTATTCATACAAACACGAACACTAACTAAAAAGATGAATGCTTCGGTTATTGTAGGACAATATGTACGAATTATCTTCGTCACAATCTGCTCAGGGCGCTAATTTGTCTTTGCTGCATTTTATGAAATTCGTCTTCAATGTATAATTTTTCTTGCCTATTTTGTTTAATTGTAACATCTTTTGTCAATATATTACAATTTAACACATATACAAAATCGTATAATCTCGCTTAACTCTAACTGACAGTTTCTGGAATACACTCAAACATCATCAATTGTGCGACTTCTGTAATCATGACAATTTTTAAATAACTTAATGTCATAAAAATACACCATTCTCTCTTCCATCAGACTGGCTTCTAAACTTGCCTCAGGCTTACCGCTGTCAAAATTGTTTTGTCACAAACATGTTCAACATGCAGCAGTGTTCCATTAAATGAAACCACCAAGAGATTATGTAGGCAAAAAAGCACTAGAAAATGAACAGGAGTTGTCAGTGGCTTATTGGAGATACATGACACAAATTTAGTGCTTTGACACCTTTGACCTTATGACCTTTAGCTTTCAACAAAAGTCAAACAGTATCTGTATACTTCTACATGTCTATGAAAAAATGTTGTCGCATAAGGCTTCTTTTTGCCTCATTCTATTTGTATGAAAAATTGTCCTGTCAGTGACCATGCTATGAGGGATTTATATGTAACGATGTCTTACAAATTGCAAGTCCAAAACAAACACTTATAATATGCAAATAATTCACAGAAAAAATATAATCATTAGCTGAATGCATTCATAGCTTTTGACTATTGAATATGTTAGTCAATACATGAAACTTTTATGTCTATTTTTTTTCTACCAGGCATGCGGCTACTATTTTTAATAATCCCATATGAAATAATCAATAAGGTTATGAAGGTGTTGAATATTCCCATACACACCACAGCTTTATATAAGCATAGTTATAGAAAATGCTATTTGAAAATGTGCCAAAAAATGTCATTTAGGGTTGTAAAAGTATTGGTGTATTTCAACCTATAAATATTAGAAAACTAGTTAAAGCTTGATCAAATCTGCTGAACATCACAAAACCATAACTTGAGACTAGGAAATGATCAAGTGTATAAATATCTTTTATGTAAATATTTATTTTCTTGAATGGTTTTCACAAGCAACATAAGCTTTATGTACAGTATTTTAAAAAGAAAAGCGCAGCTTAAATGTCAGCGACTTTCAGAGAGTTAAGATTTCACACCATTTCTTCAATAACGATTCCATTATCAGGGCCCTTGCTACACTTTGGGGGATTGGGGCCGTGACCCTTAGAGGGGAGAATTTCGCGTTGTTTTGGGCGAAAAGAGAATTTTAGAAGATCTTTTCATCAACCATTCAACACTTAAAATTGCTGTATTTTAACGTAATTTACATAAATATACATTAAATCAAAGGTTAGAAGCACAATACAAGCTGGCAACATAGGTATAAAAGAAAAAGAAAAAAAAAAATTTTTTTTTTTTTTTTTTTTTTTTGGAGGGGGGATTTTTTAGCTGAAATAGGAGGAAAAAGCATACTTTTTTCATGGGGGAAGCCGCCGATATTCGGCAGTAAAAAGTGCAAATCAAGAGCCAAGATTATCAAAGACAGAAGTAGAGTCATTGTTGATATAAATTATTTAACAATGATTCATATGAAGACTAACTGCAAGATTTTGTTATGTCTGTCTGCCTGTGTTACTCACGGTGAGTTTGGAAAATTAGTTTTTGTAAAATGTATCACTCAATGAAGGAGAACATTTCATTCCTTAATGGCTGAATTAATAAAATTATGAAACTTAGTTGAGAGACAAAAAACAAAGCCTGCAAACATCACAGTAACACATTCAAGCTTCGCATGCCTCCCAGCAAAATAGCTTAAAGGGCTGGAGGACAAAAACCTGTATCTAAAGAAACTTGTAACACAATTTAAAACGTTTACTGAACCATCAAAATGATTATTGCCACAATGTTCTTAATGACTCTCTTTTGAGAAAATTACAAATGGTCGTATTTTAACCAGGGGCAAGTTATGAAAGTATAGGTGGGGGGGGGGGGGGGGGGGGGTTAGGGGGGTGAGAATTGGGTATAATGTGGGTGTGTGGTAATTTATAAGATGTTTTAAAAAAAAAAAAATTGGGGGGGGGGGGGTGGGGGGGTAGGGGGGTGGGGGTGAGAGGGGGGGGGGGGGGTGTAAAAATGTGGGGTGTGGTAATTTATTAGATGTTTAAAAAAAAAATTGGGGGGGTGGGGGTGTAGGGGGGTAGGGGGTAGGGGGGGGGGGTAGGGGGGGTTTGGGGATGAGGAGGGGGTGGTAATAATGTGGGGTGTGGTAATTTATAAGATGTTTAAAAAAAAATCGGGGGGTGGGGAGTGGGGAGGGGGGTAGGGGGGTGGGGTGTTTGAGAGGGGGTAATAATGTGGGGTGGGGAAAATTTATTAAATGTTTAAAAAAACATATTGGGAGGGGGTTGGGGGGATGGGGGTTTGGGGGGGTTAGGGGGGGTAGGTGGGAGTGAGAGGGCTGTATAATGTGGGGTTGTGGTTATTTATTAGATGTTAAAAAAAAATTGGGGGGGGGGGTTGGGGGGGGGTTGGGGGGGTAGGGGGGGGGTCGGGGGGAGTCAGAGGGGGGTATAATGTGGGGTGGGGTTATTTATTAGATGTTTAAAAAACAAATTGGGGGTAGGGGGGTGTGGGGGTATGGGGGGTGGGTAGGGGGGTGGGGGTGAGAGGGGGGTATAATGTGGGGTGGGGTAATTTATTAGATGATGTTTAAAAAAATGAGGGGGGGGTGAGGTTGGGGGGGGAGGAATTCTGGTAGGGGCGTGGGGTATTGTTTGGATGGAATCCATTGTGGTATTCAGGTAAGTGTTGTTTTGTCAAAGTAATAATAAAATGTGATCATAACAAATAACAAATTATCTCACACTGACATGATAAATATCTTCTATTCATTAAACATGAAATTTAAACTTACTTATTGCACTTGTTTCCCTTGTATATAAGAAAGATATAATAGTGTATTACCTCCCCTGTCCTGCTTATATTTATATTAATCAACAAAATTAAACATTAACACAATATTTAATATACAAAATATACAAAAAATGTCATATTCTGATAATATTTTTGCTGATCCACTTTATTTTACTCAAAGGATGATGTTTCATTGGACTGATAATTATAGATTTAGGATTACAGACCAGTTGCTTCAGTTATATTGTTCAGAGTTCGCCCTGTTGGCCGTGTATGCATTCTTGAGTTATCATCCAAAAACCATTTTACTATTTTGGGTCACCGTGACCTTGACCTTTGACCTAGTGACCTCAAAATCAATAGGGGTCATCTGGGAGTCATGATCAATGTACCTATGAAGTTTCATGATCCTAGGCCCAAGCGTTCTTGAGTTATCATCTGACAACCACTTGGTGGACGGACCGACAGACCGACATGAACATCATGTCAGGCGATTTACGCGTGTTCTGTGGAAAAAAAAAACGCCCTGATTGGACGATATTTTATCACATCTTTAAATAGTAACACATGCCAAAATTTATTTGATACTTAAGAAAATATGGCGATTTTTTTTTTTTAATTCTTGAGCACTTTTATCATAAATATTTACCAGAATTTGCTTTAAAACTTTAATATACGGGATTTTGGATAATGAGTAGTGACTGGACAAGTAGTAAGTATGCAGTAATAGATAGAAGGTATGGTTGATACAGATATATTAAGGAATTGATCGAGACGGGATTATGCGTATCTATGCGGGAAAGGGTAAAATATAAATAAAGGGTAAAATATAAATAGTCTATAAATAGTCACTTAAAATTTATTTGATACAATAGAAAAACGGCAAGGTTTGTGTTAAAGAATTAATTGAGAGCTTTTATCGTCAGTATTTACCAGAAAGTGATTTATAAAATCGGAATAAACGGGATTATCGGGTAATGAATAGAAACTTGAAAAGTAGAAAGTATACAGTAATAGAGTCGGGTTGAAACGGATGTATTGGGGACTCGTTCGAGTCGGGATTTTACTATCTAAGCGGAAAAGTTTTAAAACAATTAAACAATATATTATATATTTTTAAATGACTGGGGGATTTTCTTGAAGAGTCATAGCGCACCAAATGACGTCTTTTGAAGCTGTTTTTATTTGAGTTATAACGCACCACAGAACGTCAATTGACACTTTAAATTTTAAAAAATCAACGTCGGGAGGGGACACCCCTCCCAAACCACCCCTATCAACCCCGGAGCATCTGACAAAAATCCTGTGGAAAGCACTGATGATGTGAAATAAAATGTGACAATGTAAGCACTAAAAGCTAAAATATCGGTGAAAGAGAAACAAACATTATAAATGTGCTGTATATAAAGTTTGAACTTTGTTGAATACATACAAATGAACAAAATAAATAATGATTTAATTAATATTGCACATAAGATATGAAACTGATTCAATATTTTGCAATATATAATGATTATAGTATGATAATGGATTAATAAGACTTTATCAAGCAATCTTAACGGTTATTGACATTGATACTATTGTTATATTTTAAGTATTTTGGCATGATACTTTTCTTTCTTTATTTGTTTTGAATGGCATGTTGTCCATATTGCTCTTGTTTATTCATTATGCATTGATATTGTTAATTTGCGATGCAAATTTAGTGTGAGAGGGAGAATGTGTAACCAGGGGCAAGTTATGAAAAAATATTTAAAATGTTTTATGATGCTCATTAGTTTATATTTTATGTATGTTGGTAATTATGTAAGTTGTCTTTAGTTATATTGGTGTGGTAATACCAGAGACCCTGAGATAATCATCAAAGAGAATTTAGGGACACCTATAGAGATGTAGTTCCATCAGGTTAAGGGGTAGACGGTTACACATGTGGCAGATAGGTATTTCAAACATAAAATAATAAAAATAAATATTTGTGTTTTTTAACCGTTTCAAACAAAAATAATTTGGGGGGTGGGGTGGGGGGGGGGGGGGTATAGTGTGAGGGTGTGGTGGAAATTTGTGAGATGATCTTAAAAAAAAAAAAAAAAAAAAAATAGGGGGGGGGGGGGGGGGGGGGGGAGAGTCGGGTGGGGGGCGGGGGGGGTGGGGGGAGGGATTCTTGGGTGCGATGGTTGGACGGTATTTCAAACATAAAATAATAAAAATAAATATTTGTGTTTTTTTAACCGTTTCAAAAAAAAATTTGGGGGGGGTTGGGTGGGGGGGGGGGTATAGTGTGAGGGTGTGGTGGTCATTTGTGAGATTATCTTAAAAAAAATAAAAAATAAAATAAAAAATAAAAATTAGGGGGGGGGAGGGGGGGGGAGGGCACGGAGGATGGTTTGGGTGGAGTCTATTGTGGTAAATGCTATTTCAAACATAAAATAATAAAAATAAATATTTGTGTTTTTTAACCGTTTCAAAAAAAAAAATTGGGGGGGTGGGGTGGGGGGGGGGTATAGTGTGAGGGTGTGGTGGGAGGGGGGGGAGGGCACGGGGGATGGTTTGGTCGGAGTCTATTGTGGTAAAAACTCATAACATATAACATAAAATATAACATGTGAGGGTGTGGTGGGAGGGGGGGAGGGCACGGGGGATGGTTTGGGTGGAGTCTATTGTGGTAAAGACTCATAAAATATAACATAAAATATAACATAAAATAATAAAAATAAATATTTGTGTTTTTTAACCGTTTCAAAAAAAAAATTGGGGGGGGGTGGGGTGGGGGGGGGGGTATAGTGTGAGGGTGTGGTGGTCATTTGTGAGATTATCTTAAAAAAAATAAAAAATAAAATAAAAATAAAAATTAGGGGGGGGGGGAGGGGGGGGGAGGGCACGGAGGATGGTTTGGGTGGAGTCTATTGTGGTAAATGCTATTTCAAACATAAAATAATAAAAATAAATATTTGTGTTTTTTAACCGTTTCAAAAAAAAAAATTGGGGGGGGTGGGGTGGGGGGGGGGTATAGTGTGAGGGTGTGGTGGGAGGGGGGGAGGGCACGGGGGATGGTTTGGTCGGAGTCTATTGTGGTAAAAACTCATAACATATAACATAAAATATAACATGTGAGGGTGTGGTGGGAGGGGGGAGGGCACGGGGGATGGTTTGGGTGGAGTCTATTGTGGTAAAGACTCATAAAATATAACATAAAATATAACATAAAATAATAAATTAAATATTTGTGTTTTTTAACCGTTTCAAAAAAAAAAATTGGGGGGGGTGGGTGGGGGGGGTATAGTGTGAGGGTGTGGTGGTCATTTGTGAGATAATCTTAAAAAAAAAAAAATTAGGGAGGGGTGGAGGAGGGGGGGGGAGGGGGAGGGCACGGAGGATGGTTTGGGTGGAGTCTATTGTGGTATGTCAGGTAAGAGTTGTTTTGTCAAAGTATCAATCAAATCTTATCATAAATAAAGAAGTTATGGCAATTTTAGCAAAATTTAATAATTTGACCTTGAGAGTCAGGGTCATTCAAAGGTCAAGGTAAAATTCAACTTGCCAGGTACAGTAACCTCATGATAGCATGAAAGTATTTGAAGTTTGAAAGCAATAGCCTTGATACTTAAGAAGTAAAGTGGATCGAAACACAAAATTTAACCATATATTCAAAGTTACTAAGTCAAAAAAGGGCCATTATTCCGTAAAAATGACAACCAGAGTTATGCAACTTGTCCTTTTACTGTACCCTTATGATAGTTTGCGAGTGTTCAAAGTATGAAAGCAATATCTATGATACTTTAGGGGTAAAGTGAACCAAAACACAAAACTTAACCAAATTTTCAATTTTCTAAGTATAAAGGGCCCATAATTCCGTTTAAATGCCAGTCAGAGTTACATAACTTTGCCTGCACAGTCCCCTTATGATAGTTAATAAGTGTTGCAAGTATGAAAGCAATAGCTTTGATACTGTAGGAATAAAGTGGACCTAAACACAAAACTTAACCAAATTTTCAATTTTCTAAGTATAAAAAGGGCACATAATTCTGTCAAAATGCCAGTCAGAGTTACATTACTTTGCCTGCACAGTCCCCTTATGATAGTTAGTAAGGGTTGCAAGTATGAAAGCAATAGCTTTGATACTTAAGGAATAAAATGGACCTAAACACAAAACTTAACCAAAATTTTTGTATTTTCTAAGTATAAAAAGGGCACATAATTCTGTCAAAATGCACGCCAGAGTTATCTAACTTTGCCTGCCCAGTCCCCTCATGATAGTTAGTAAGTGTACCAAGTTTGAATGCAATAGCATTGATACTTTCTGAGAAAAGTGAGCCTAAACGCAAAACTTAACCAAAATTTTCAATTTTATAAGTATAAAAAGGGCACATAATTCTGTCAAAATGCATGCCAGAGTTATCTAACTTTGCCTGCCCAGTCCCCACATGATAGTAAGTAAGTGTACCAAGTATGAATGCAATAGCATTGATACTTTCTGAGAAAAGTGGACCTAAACGCAAAACTTAACCGGACGCCGATGCCGACGCCAAGGTGATGACAATAGCTCATAATTTTTTTCCAAAAAATAGATGATCTAAAAATAGAACTTTTATTTAATTGTTATAACACCACTTCAACAATAGCATAAATGGCGTCCTGTGACAGTATTGTAACCTGTTTTGACAACTGCCGAGTCCAAATGGCTTACTGTGTGTATGATGCAGTGTACCGCCTGACCCTGACAAGATTTGAAACATCCCAACCAGGCAACAAGTAAAATTGAGACAACATGGTAAATGTCCATTTTCAGTGACGCACAGCTTCTCAATGCCCTGAGGGGACACATTTCATGTATATTTGGACTACAAGAGACATTGTTATAATTAGAGTGAACAAATCAAGACAGAAATTACACCTCAGCTACATCGGACTGCTTAACAGTTTAGGGGGCCTGCTATACTATGTAATTTGCCAAAGAACAATTAGAACTGGCTGTCATTACTTTAGGGCCATTGTCCTTCATATTAAGTAGCAATGAGCTGAAATCATTACGAAATAATGAAAAAGGACTTAATAAGGCCACCCTAAATTCTGCTACTATTTTTGTAGATATTTAATATACATGATTATTTATTTCTTCAAGATTACCTTTTCTTTAAATATACTTGTAGTTATGGCAAAACACAGTAAAAAGCAAGTAAAACAAGAAAGCCTTGATCCTTTACAAACATGGATGACTCAAAGATGGTATATGTAGGTAATATAGACTTTTACTTAAGAGCAATGCAACGTCTTGATGAACCGGGAGTTAAGATACCTGATATTTTCAGTAAATGAGGAATTTAGTCATTAATATTTTAACCCACTTAACATTAACACACATACACTACTTTAACACACATGCTCTAAGTGGTTTAGTTGTTGTAGTAAACAAAGTTATCAAGTTAAGCAATTGTCTCATCATCTGTCTAGAAGGACCATGATTTCGAAACCAAGAAATTGATCAAACAAGTTAAGCTTGTTGTCATCGATTGCAATCGGTAGATAAGTGGAGACAAAATATTACGAAATGATTTCACAATTGCTGTCACCCTGCTATATGAAATAATTATGTCTCTGATTTGCAAAGACCTGCGGTATTTCAACAGACACAGAATTCTGAATGCCAATGCAAGCAATTTGCAGTTGTACTACATTTTTGACTCCAGCAAATTATCTGTCTGGCATCATAGTCATACACTTAAGTCTTATACTTTTAAGATGTTATTCAAAACAACTTCAAAAACTCCAGCACTAACAAGTGATTATTTTTAAATACACCAACAATAACACTTTGACACAGATACATGCATAGGGCCTTAACATGCCTATAAGAGCTTACTCAATGGCTACAAATTAATCTATTTTGTTAAAGAAAATTCTGTGTGACTATAACTTTTTCTTAATATATATCAATAAAATAAAGTAACCAAAATAAGTTGAACTTTGCCAAATGGAGCAGAATTTGAGATAAAGAAAAATGTTGAGTGAAAAATTGGGACGCCCTGTTATTCTAGCATACGCTGGTGTTTTGTTCAAAGTTAATATGACCTTCATTAACCCTTTCAGTGCTGGAACCGAATTTTGAAGGCCTTTGCAAACAGTTTGGATCCAGATGAGACGCCACAGAACGTGGCGTCTCATCAGGATCCAAACTGTTTGTTATTCTGATAGTATTCTTTGAAAAAAAACGAAGAAAATGCTAATTTTAGAAATTCAGCAGACGACATTTTTGCAGACGACAAATTTGCCAGCATGCAAAGGGTTAACAAACAGTATCATTCGCAGACTGCTTACCATCAGTAAGGCGAAACAAATCCATGTTTCATCTCTTGTAATGAATTATCTACTGAGGCCATAACAATTTACAATAGTAATAACAGACACAGTAAGGAAATACTTGTTTAATTTACCATATGCTAAGTAGATGAATCTTGTAAAACAAATTGTAATCACCTACTGAGTTGACAATATTGGCTTCTAACCCATGGGAATGCCTCTATCTGAGATATTACCACTCTTGCCATGGGCAAAAGAAGCGTAATATGCGTGATGAAATGTTATAAGTCACAGGAGAGAATCCCCTAAGTAATTTTTATCATTAGAATTGTAGCAATTGCAAGACTATAGCATATTCAAGTCTGTTGAAAGTATTATAAAATATGAATAATCTCCTAAGCAACAGTTTCTGAAGATCGTGATAATTATAAAACACTGATACTTTTTGATCTCAAAATGTCAAAGAGAAAACAGCAAAATAATTTTATGAATCGATCTAAATAAAACAAAATATAAAGTGTCTGCTAAACATTTTCAATTACGCCTTAATATTAAACTTTTTACGTGCATATATACTATTTGATGAAATGTTCAAAGAAGCATAGAGTATGACACCAACATCCATATGATTAATAACTAATTTCAATAATTATAGTTGTTTCAAGCGAATCTTTCTAATTTTCTTCATATCAGGAACACAGTTATAAATGATTTTTTCTCAGTAAAAAATTCAGCTTTACCTTATACATTATGTCACTTTTTTCCTTCCTTGCATAGAAGCCAGTTATTTACATTTAACTTTAACAATATTTTCCCAAACATTCCTGAGCCAATTAAGACAATATGGTAAAACTTAGTCATAAGTCTATCTGCTTATAAGTTAGGGGTATAAAGTCGAACAAACATTTGCCATTCTGTGTAATGGTTTCTTCATAAGTTCGCTCACAATTTCATAAAACAGAGAAAATGGAAATCTGGGTAGGTAAAATTGCGACCCCATCTTATTCATTGTCCGATTCTTTGACACAACTTTTTAGATAATTTTATTTGATTTAATAATCCAGATAGAAGTTAAATTAATATCATTACCTTTAAATTTTAAAATGTGTAAAAACTCAACATAAAACTCTTGCCAATATTGATGATTTATGCGTTTTAAAGTAACATAAATACTAAAAATCAAAGAATGTTTCACAAAATATTACGCAAAATGAAGTTAACCCATAAAAAATCAGTGTTCCTTATAGCAATAGCCAGAATTTCAACGCTAGATGTGGTGCCATGGTAACGTAGATTTAAGGAGATACAGAATGCTCGTTTTTATTTTTTATGGCACAATATATTCCGTTTTATTTTTCCGCAATGATATCTATTCATACGGAACACGAACATGGTGCATGAACATGTGTCGAATATATTGTCTTGCAAAAACAACTAGAGACGTGACGAATACCCCCACATGCCGCATTGACACAGAATATTTTGCATGTTGTCTTCACAAAAAACAGCGGAAACCATGCTCAATGTTTAAAACACACTAAGTGACCCAGTGACCTAGTTTTGTATCTGGCATGGCCAATGTTTGAATTTGGCCTTAAAATCAACTAGATAAAACTTCTGACCAAGTTTGGTGAAGATGGGATGAAAACTACTTGAATTAGAGAGTGGACACCATGCTGAATGTGTAAAACGAACTACTTGACCCAGTGACCTAGTTTTGTATCTGGCATGGCCCATGTTTAAATTTGGCCTTAAAATCAACTAGATATAACTTCTGACCAAGTTTGGTGAAGATGGGATGAAAACTACTTGAATTAGAGAGCGGACACCATGCTGAATGTTAAAAAATGCATGTTAAAAAGGGACCACGTGACCTAGTTTTTGGGCCGGCATGGCCCATGTTCAAACGGATGTAGAGATCATTGAGATAAAACTTCTTACCAAGTTTGTTGAAGATATTGGATGAAAATTACTTGAATTAGAGAGCCGACAACATGCTGAATGTTTAAAACACACTTAGTGACCCCGTGACCTAGTTTTTGACCCGGCATGACCCATATTCAAACCTGACCTAGACATGATCTAGATACAACTTCTGAGCAAGTTTGGTGAAGATCAGATGAAAACTACTTGAATTAGAGAGCGGACACCATGCTCTATGATTAAAACGCACTAAGTTTGTGGGGGTATAAAAAAGAGCATTTTGTATCTTGTTAAATCTATGTTACCAGACCTCATATAGCGTTTAAATGTCGGCTATAGCTATAAGGAATATTGATTTGTTATGTGTTGACTTTATTTTTCGAAAATCCTGAATTTGTAGACAGGCTTACTAGCCAAATGAATCTAAATATTTATGACTGATCCATATTTTTATATCAGCAAAAGCGTATCTGAATTAAAGTTGGCAGTGGAGGAAGCCTGTCATCTCCATCCTATTATACTCTATCCAAGAAAAAAAACAGCAGCATTGGTTCTGTCCACTTTCTTTTCATGTATTGTTGCAGATAGGCTTTCATATGTCTCGAAATTACTTTGTAATGGTCAAATATTTATTATAAACCATCAGTGTTTGCATAACATTTAATTTATAACTTCTCTTACATTATATCTTGTTTTCTATCTTTGCTTGAAATTTGATACAATTATTACAAACATTGGGAATATCCTTTCAGATTGTTTTACAATGCGTACGTGTTCATTTGTCAAACATAAACCTGATGTACATTTTATGTTTGTTACAGACTTCTATATACAAAATTATGATAAGAACATCTAAAATGTATAGTATATTTCGTCAAAGTTTAAAATACGGATCAAGACAACTAGTCAGATGTACTTTGACATTTTGAATTCTAACATTGAAATCTGATGTTATTTGCTTGTACACTTAATTTCTAGTTTTGTCACATAATAAATCACCGTTTGGTTCAGCTATAAAAATTATTCGTCAACACTTTACGTCCAAAGAAAGAATATGCGTCTTATACAAAAAGTATGTACATGTGCTAAATAATATCAATAAATAATTCAATCTAATACCTTCTTTAAGCTTTCACATTTAATTCTCTGTCTACTTAATTGATTTTTGCAGAAGCGCTTGTGTATGATCAAGTTTTAGATACAGGATACGATTTGAAATAAATGAGATCATGTTAAGTGTACAGTGAAAGCAAAACTCATGCTTTTTTCAATTATATCACACTTTATATCAAGATTTATTAAGTTGTTTCCGTACTTTAAATGGTTCATATCAATACAAAACATAAGTATGGTTGTACCATTTCGTAACACACCACAGCCTTAAACGGATGGCTGAGCATTATTTAAAGGTATTTGGAAATTTAACGCCGCATATGTACCAAAGTCGTGATCATTTCATGCTTTTAACACAAACATGATCTGCAAAAAACCTGTTCTACAGGTTATATAAGGGTGGATAAACATTTAACTTCAGCATGATCAGATCATGAATTAAAATAAAGCTATTGTCATTTGTATTTTTGGTGCAAGCTGTTTGATCACAGACATTCTAATTTATTTTTTGTGTCACATGGTGCACTATATGACTAAGCATATATGATAATACATTGTAAGATGAAAAAACATGACCAAGGCGACAGTGTTTGAAATTAACTGTGACAGTTTGTAATTACTGTATCATCCTAAATAATTTAAAGGCAAGTGTGTTGATGCTGCTAACATATATTATTATTGAACACTGGTCTGCATGTGGAGAATTAAAAAAAAAATTAACCCATTTATGCCTAGTGGACTCTCCCATCCTTCTAAATTGGATCAGTTTATTTCCAAAATAGGGATGTCTTTATTTTTATTTCTATATTTGGAATATTTCTTACAGAAATTCCTTTGAGCAAACAGCGCAGACCCTGATGAGACGCCGCAACATGCAGAGTCTAATCTGGGTCTACGCTGTTTGCCAAGGTCTTTTTTCTAAGTATAATTACAAAATCACGTCATTTTATATTCTTTTTTTTAAATCATGTTTCAGTTTAGGAATACACTAACATAAAATTATTGCATGACTACATGTCCAAAATATGAAGTATATAATCTATCCTTAATATGGCAATACCAGGTTATAATGTCAACCTTTGCAAGCAAAACTGCTAGCACACTTTTTTAACCACAATCTATACGTTAAATATTTATAATTATGCATTAAATATTTATATTAAATTAGAACGAAAAGTTAAAAACTGGAACAGCACATTACCAACAAAGTAAAAATTTGCATGAAGTTGGTGAAAGAAATAGCTTGAGTCTAATTGTATCAAAAGAAAAATTTAGTCCTTTAGGAGAATACTTCATCACACATTAGACAACAATTATCAAGGTAATATTTCAATAATCTGAGATCATAAAGCTGTTACATGAACCTGCTAGTAATCAGACATGTGTGTGTATTTCTTTGATTATTAATTCTGAGGTCACCAACGCAGCGTTTGATCCTATTAGCAGACATGCATGTCAAAATAAACCACCAATGATTCATTTAACTGTATTTCAGCATTTCCATGATAAAGCTGTCATATGAACAATAACACCATTTTCTTTATTGACACAGTGTCATTTAATGTTCATGTTGTTTTTTCTCAACCTCAGACATTTTCATTTGTTTACTTAAAGGTAAAGATTTTTTTAAATGATGTGATAAATACACAACCAGATTAGTGTTGAAAATCATTCATTTGCTAAGCAAGGAATAACAATCCACTAGCTACGGGTTGTGGTTCAGGTTTTCTAATAAGCCTCCTATCTAATTAAACTTTTTCAACTCAACATTAACCTAGCATTCTCTATATATGTAAGCATGTGGGGTGTGTGCAAACCAAACTATTTCGTAACACACCACAGCCTTAAACGGATGGCTGAGCATTATTTAAAGTTAAATTCTTGCTGCAATACCAAGTTATTTGTATGGGGGGGGGGGGGGGGGGAGCAAAAGATACCTGAGGAAACCCCACCTATCCCTAGTGTGGTGGCCACCAACAATACTAATATATGTCAATCTGAGAGCCAACATTGGGGGACAGCAAAAAGGAGGAGCAAGAGGGCCAAAAGTTATCCCAACCCAACCACAAGAAGGAATTCAATCATTAAGGATTCATAGTCACAAATGTACATACGACAATCTTATCTTAAGAGACCATAACAATATATTTATAAGTAAATTTTCAACAAAATTCAGCACTGTGTTACAAATCGAACACAATTAAAAAGGGAACTGGAACATACCCAAGTATTGCAAAGGAAAATGCGAGCCAAAAATACTGAACTGAACTTATGAATATTGATTCAGAAAGAGCTTAATTAGGAATGAATCGATTTGATTTTCATATGTGATAACATCGACTGAAAGGTTCTAAGAAAACATCAATACATAGTAGCTGAACAAACAATCATCACAATTGCAAAACACTTACGATTCATGTACTCTGTATTTTTGTTGTCAAGGGAGTAAAAAAGGAAGGAATGTCACGATCATCTATTGTTTGTTGTTAATTAAATTTTAAACCGAATTTATAAATTTTTTACTTCTACCACCATGGTGCATAAACATACCCACACTTTTCCTTGGCTAACAGAATCTAAGTGGTTACCTGGTACTTAGTGCACATACTTTATTAGTGCTTAACCAATACTAAGTGCACTTACTTACAATGATATATACCAGTACTAAGTGCAGCTTACTTAAAATGAGATATACCAGTACTAAGTGCACATACTTATTTAGTGCTTAACCAGTGCTGAGTGAACTAACTAATACAGTGAAAAACCAGTACAAAGTGCACTAACTTATAAAGTGCTTAACCAGTACTAAGTGCACTAACTTGCAAAGCGCTTAACCAGTACTAAGTGCACTAACTTGCAAAGCGCTTAACCAGTACTAAAACCAGTACTAAGTGAACTAACTTATAAAGTAGTTAACCAGTACTTAGTGCATATCGTTGCTGTCGTTCTCAAACCTTGTAGCTACAAAATGCCAACTTTTCAGGAGAGAGAAAAAACCGACAATTCGTCCTGATAGAAAACCTCGTAGTTGCAAATAAAAAAAAATTATAAAAACGTTTTTGTCAAATTTGTCCAAACAAAACGACGTACCTATAGGTGAAATGGCGTCGCTACGACTTTTCGCCATGAAAAAAGCCAACAATCATTCTACAACATTTCGTCACGTGGCTTTTTCAATGGCTCTGATTGGCGTAGCGTAGAGCTACGAGATATAGCACAAAACACGCGCCAGACTTAATATATTCAGAAAAGACGAAAAAAATATTTTGAAAATTTTGGAGCTACGAGGTTTGAGAGCGACAGCAACGATATATTTATTAAGTGGCTAATTAGTACTAATTGCACATACTTATTAAGTTATTAACCATTAGTCAGTGCTAATAGTTATTGAGTGGTTAATCAATACTAAGTACATATACTTAACTAGAACTTAGTGGACATAATTATTAATTGGTTAACCATAACTAAATGCGTACACTTTTGCCGGTAACTGACAACTGTTGTACATGAATTAGAGGTTGTGGGAGAAAAAAATTGTTTCTCAAAACTGAACTACTTTTTTCATTAATATTTAGGGCATATTAAACACACGGAAGAATCAAAACTACCATTCCCCATTTTACAGTCCAGTAGACCAACAGAAATACACACAACTTCTAATAGCCGTATAATAAGACACAACCCAATAAATATCTCTGTTTAATATTTGGTTATTAATTGGCACAAATATTAGCTGTGGACATGTTAACTTGCTTAGATTATATGTTCAGTTTAATATAAGCGACCCAAAAACATTTTTTTGTTCTCAAATGGTAACATAACAAGCATATTGACTTGGCCAAACAAACACAAGAGATAATTGCAAGAATTGCATGATGTATTTAATTAAAAAAAATTGTAATTGCTTAATATTATTTATTGTCCATTACTAGTACTTGTTTTTCAAATGTTAAGATCACACTGTTGTCATGAACCGGCAGTAATATTATTGCAATGGACAACAATATAAATGTTGGTTACCATGGTATTGGCATTAAATTCAGCTTTGCCATTTATATTGTGGTTTTGAATATCAAAGAAAAGAATTGCAGAACAATATACAACATTTAAATTTATATCATATAAATGATGTTTTCATGTCGAGAAACATACATATACAGTCAATCTTGTGGATGCGACCACTTGTATTAAGCGACCTTTGTCTTATGCGACCATTTTGAAATCCCACGAAGCTTTTTCCCTATATAATGATATTGTATTAAGCGGCTTTTGTCTTATGCGACCAGCGACCGCTGATTTTTGTGTATTTTGATGTCCGAATCTTGAATTAAGCGACCACTAGGAGGTAAAAGTGGTTAATCTATTGATCTTTCAGGGACAGATCCGTGTTAATTGTTTATCTAAGCCGATAAGATGTACTGTTACACCTCTGCTTTGTTTTCGCACCAACCATTATGATTATGCTTTGTCTCGTTGACCGGTTCTGACCGGTATTGTTGTAGACTGCGTATCAATTTATTGAGTTGAATAATAGCGGAACGTAATACGCACAGTCTACAGCTTAAATAGTTTACTATGTGGAACGTTAAGAGACAAGGCCGATTTTTCTCGAGTATAGATAACAGGTGCAGAAACAATGCACTGTACGCGACAAACATTTCCTGAGAAGTGCGGAAAATAAACTATTAATCGGCAACATCTGTCAAAATCCGTACATTACCAATTTGTAATTATGCTAATTAGTAGATATTTGTTAGCCAATCACATTTCTATTTACTTAATAAATTTTCCAATCAGGTCTGTTTGTTTGTTTTCAATTGACGTGTTTATTTTTTTTCAGCTCATTATGTATCATAATCGAATCAGATTTCCTTAAGCACGAGTCAGATTTCCTTAAGCGTACATGCAGAAATTAAAATGTCAAAACGAAAAGGGTTAACGTTGAACGAGAAAATTCAGGTTTTGGACGTAAAATCGCAGATGAGTTTGGAGTCGGTAAAACTCAAATTTAGAACATTCTTAAGCATAAAGCCGAGGTGCTTGAAGACGTGGAAAATAATGTGTCAGGTGAAAAAAAAAACGCGAAAAATATTTCCTTGTCTATGTTGTTTTTGCAAATAAATATGTACATACAATTCATATATAATAAATGATAATTTATAATAAGTGAAAAAATAAAACACATTATAAGTAAAATATTGTTTATGTATTGTGTTTATATTCATTTTATTATAAAAGTTAAAATCATTGTTGACAAAAGAGATTTTTCTTCATATAGATTAAAATTGAGGGTAAGCATTCTTCCAGAATGGCCCTTTTTGGATTATTGACGCAAAGCGGCAATAATACACAGTAGCCAATCTTCAGCCTAATTTGCATATTACTGCAAACTTCGGAGCACTTCTGTCTACGCCGCAGAACTAACTCTCTGTTAACGCAACGCAATTTGATTGGGTGTTGTGAAAATGTTAGTACATGCGCATTGCTAGTATTCTCTATATAACGATAAAAGCCGTTACCGAGAAAAAGTATCCGAATGTACAATACTCGATTCACACAGGCGATATTTTAGATTGTATGTTTCCCTTTAACTCTTTCCTATTGAAGCTGGTCCGAGACTAGTAACACACTAAACATCGCAGTGGCGAAGACAGGGTTCAGAAACTTGAATGTTTTTCTAAATGAACTTAGTTTCCTTTTGAATCAGGGCCACGTTGTGAGATTTCATGTCAATAATCCACCAGTACTTTCAGTGCTTTGATTTATTTTAAGACCATTTTATTAAGAGACCACTTTTGATTACTCCCTTAAGTGGTCTTTTAATACAAGTTTGACTGTACATTTTATTTGCAATTTTATCACCAGCAAACAATTATTAACATAGGTTTATCTTACTGAAATTAATACGATTTGTTGTAATATCATAGTTTATCATCGTTACATTGCCACCATTTTATGGACAGAATGTATATTATATGTAAACAACCTATAACATGTCATTAACTGTTAGATTTTTATTAACTAAATAATGTTCCGTGTAAAATGCCAACTTGTTTTCAATTAGAGGCCACCAGATAATCCTTTCCTCTGTGCAAACAGCATAAAACCAGAGTAACTCGCAGTCTGTTCAGGTTTTATGCTGTTTGCTGCTCATCAGTATTTAAGGGGTGGAAATGAAGCCTGTTAAACTTGAATATTTAGAAAGAAAGGTCTTTAATTAAATTTAATTTTCTTAGGGACTACAAATGCTTAAATATACGTATCTAAATGGTGAATGTTAACCCTTACAGCACTGGAGCTGAATTTTAAAGACCTTTGCAAACAGTTTGGATCCAGATGAGACGCCACAGAACGTGGCGTCTCATCAGGATCCAAACTGTTTGCTATTCTGATAGTATTCTTTGAAAAAAAATCGAAGAAAATGCTAATTTTAGAAATTTAGCAGACGACATTTTAGCAGACGACAAATTTCCCAGCATGCAAAGGGTTAAAATGCAGATGGTAACATTTGGAGTGTTACTGAAAATGGGCATCTCATAGATCAAATATTTTTTTCTTAGTAATACATTGACATGTCTTTTTTTCATCAATTACTATCTCAATTCCTGGGGTCTTATTTTGTGAAAGGTGTCCTTTAGTGCACTTTGATTAAGACTGTTTTCATCAACTTAATAATATATACATATGGGCGATGAATAACAAAGTATGTTTCATTTTCATAATTTGAATAGTTATTTAATCAACACCAAGTTGATACTGATTCTAGAATGGTGCAAGAGTAAAGTGTCTCATCACACTGAAAACAAATATAGAAAGTTTTAACTACATCTCCAACCATTACTTTAATGGGCTTAGAAACCACTTCATACAGTTAATTAATTCCGGGATTTTATCAAAGCATGTCCATTCATTTGCGCCCTTCTCTAAATCGGGTAATTGCATTTTCGAGGAAGCATCAATGGAAAATAAAACTCATATAAGGTCACATCAGAAAATACAAATTGATGGCGTCCTGATTAAATTTACTGTCACAATCGCCAAATTTGATGCAACAAAAATGTATTTGGCAAGGGTTTTATTCCCTCGTTACATTGCTTGCCCAACAGAGCAATGCACTAAATTACTATAGGAAAGCCATGATTAAAGAGATTTATGCCTTCTTTGTTGTGAATATGTGAAGAGAATTATCAAGTTTTACAAGTAAACAACAAGTCTAGGTAGTGACTGAGTTATATACATTGATTATATTCTTATTTATGATTGTTCATGTAATCTCTTTCAGTGCTGGAACTGAATTTGAAGGCCTTTGCAAACAGTTTGGAACCAGATGAGACGCCACAGAACGTGGCGTCTCATCAGGATCCAAACTGTTTGCTTTTCTTATAGTATTCCTTGAAAAAAAATGAAGAAAATGCTAATTTTAGAAATTCAGCAGACGACATTTTTGCAGACGACAAATTTCCCAGCATGCAAAGGGATATGCAAGGAATTGTTTACACAGAAGCATTGTGCACAATGAACTGTTCAATAATATAGCAACCATTTACTTAAATTTAAATTAGTTATCACATTTAAAAGAATTTAACTACTAGTAACTTTAATTAAATAAGCAAATCTGAAATATTTTATTTACAAATGACAAATGAATATCATTTCATAATACATAAACAATTGTATTTCATATATAGTAGTAGTTAAACTTGAACAATCAAAACATTATTGGTTAAATTACATTAGAACCTATTTGAACTGTCTGCAGAGAATATAAGAAGATAAGCAAAAAAAGTAATTATTTTTATGAGATTTTAGTATGGAGTATTCAAGGAAATAAGCAGGCCCATAAATAAAGATTTAATAAGATTGTTTAAAATATTTACATGACAACACACATCATATTTTTCCAACAGGATGTACTTGAACAGAGATTTCATTTCATTGTCGATTAACATCAACAACATTCCTTAATTGGTGTTGTTATTGTTCTTGAAAAAAAAAATTGGCAAAAGTAAATGTTGAACTTTATTAAGAATTTTTTTTTTTGGGGGGGGGGGGGGGGGGGATTCAAGGTAGTCGATTTAGGGAAATATTGAGATTGGGATATCAACAACAAAAAAACAGTTTGTTGTGATCAGCTTTTGTAAGGTTTTAAGAAGCATTTTAGAACTCAGCCAAGGTATCATTACCACAAAACATTCTGAGAATGTGTCATGATGGTTGGGAAAAAAATTGGGCCCTTAGAGTGTTTGCACGCTTTAAAGTAATTGGATCCAGTGACCTAGTTTTTGATAGACCATGTGATCAAGTTTAGAAATCTACTGAGCATTGTGTTCATGCACAGATTAATGAAAATTGGGCAACAACTATGGCCTCTAGATTTTCAGTTGTTTGACACTTATCACTCATTTTATTTATTTTTATTTTTAATATGGGAAAAAATACAAAAACAAATCTGAAATATTAGCTGCAGGTTGTTTTGTTTGTATTTGTCACATTTTCATCACTGTCCGTTGCTTCAGTTTATAAAATGTCCCAATACTACCAGCAAATGAAAGAGTCTGCAGAAGAAATAGATATTTATTTCTCTTCAGTTTTATCAACTGGAAAATTAACTCATCTAAAATCTGATGGAAAACAGCTAGTAATTTAAGAAAATGGAAATTGCTGATTACAAGATGGTGTTGCACAACAAACATAGCAATATTTATCTTGTATGTTACATGCACTATTTGTTCTCCGTATAATTAGCATAAAATTTGTTTCGATTGTTCGGGTAATATTTACCCACAGATCCGAGACAAAGTTTTGCTAACAAAACCGACTTGAGTCGCTAGGTTACTTATGGGAAGAAACCCAGTTCAAAAACATTAAATAATGGCAAAATGTAGTTGTTAATCGTGTTAAGAATTGTTCTTATTCCAAATAAAGTGAAACAAATGCTCTAAAGTCATGAAAGAAAGTTTCAAAAATGGTGCAAAAATTTGGAAAAAACATGGCCAGATTCTCAAAAGGAAATTGATTATACAAATTATTCTGACTTGAAACTAGACAAGGATTACAGCCGGTTGCCATCATCAGTCTTCTTATTAACTGGCCAAGATTTCTGTGGCAATTACATGTACGTCACGAGTCATCAGCATGATTTAACTGCAGGTATTGCATGCCTTTGAGAGCTGTCGCTCATAAAGCGTGTGCTCTCATTGGTCAATATTGATACAATACAATGACGCTCCGCCTTTAGGCCAGCTTTAGTTGGGTAAAGGGACAAAAGATCATAAATCAGTTTCAAAATTTTTGGCGAAGTAAATATTGCTATGATCTTTAGAATGATCTTTAGTAACTGCTAAAAATTATACTAATCGGCCTGTGGAAGGCACTGCAATACACTGCAACTCCATTACATCGCGATCTGTTATATCGCGCTGTCCATTATATCGCGGGTCGGCTATGGCTCCCAAAAAATCCGGCAAGAATGATCACAAAAACACTTTTTTTTTAATTCGTTGACAAGTTATAATCTGACATTATGCAAACTGCGATAACAACCGGTTCTGGCTAGTAATTGATCACCCGTTATTTCGCGGCTTATACTTGACACGCAGTGAAGCGTGAAAACAGACCGTAAGTGACAGTGTTGTTTTAACACTGATTGAGTTGTTTGCAGCACTTGAGTTATTAGTGTCTCATTCTCGATAATAATGTCAGTGGGTTGTTTTTGCTATTATATTTTAGCTGAGACAATTAGCAGTTTGAAGCCACATCAATAATCAACACTTAATTGTCTTTGGTTAATTATCAGCTTATTATAACTATTGTTTGACTATGCGTATATACAGTCGTTTCATTTTGTTTATATTGTACAGTTGATATCGCTCATCATTACCTGATAATCCCGTATATTCCAGTAAATATTTACAATAAGTGCTCAGTTTACACACACACACATTCGCAATTATTCTTAAGTATCAAATACATTTGGCATTTGTTACTATTTAAAGATGTGATGAAATAATGTCCAATCGGGGCGTTTTTTTCCCACTGAACAAATTGCCAGACGTGATGTTCGTGTTTTTATACAACACAAAATACACCCTCACTTTCCATGCGACGTTCTACATGTCTGCATAATTTTCGCACGCTTTTTATGGAGACAAAGGATATTTTAGCACTGTTTATTTGACGCTAGAATTTGTTAATGTCGCATAAGCATTAAAATTCGGAAGCGTGTTTCGGATTACAAATTTAGTTAAGCTCATTTGAGAATCAAACGAAACATAAACATTGTGCGTAATTAATGCAACGATAATTTGTTTAAGAGCATTACGTGCCATATCGCTTATTAAAACGTGAAAATAATAACTAGGAAAGTAGCGTAAATCTAGGTTTCTACACTACACAAATGTAGGTATATATTACGCTGATCGTACCTGAAAATAAAAATTAATAATGGCATTACAATTTCCACGGTAATCAAAACTTTAATTACCATATTACTTTTATACAAATAAATATTTTGTTGTTGTTGTACAAAAGTACATGTAAAATTGGTTTGCAATTATTACGATACAAAGATAAAGCAGCGCCGTAAATAAAATGAAAACACTGATGAAATTTGACACATTAACTGCACATCAACTGCTTAACAACTAAGTCAGACATGTCTGGATTTATATCGCGCTCCTGATATATATCGCGATCGCGATCTTTGGACCCCGTCAATCGCGATATAATGGAACTGTAGTGTAGCTTTTTCACCATAAAATTGGACCTCTTTAGCATTTAACACTAAAATGTATTTACAATAATATGTTGTATACCAGGTACCTCCACAAATAGTAATAAGCAACAGTATTTTATTCAGTATCTGATTTATCATACCACTTCTATTTATAAGAGATTAACAATCTATATGATGGCACTAAAGAAAACCAATATAAAAATCTTGACCTGACCTAACCAAGATTTTTTATTTGACCTGCCAACCAGACACAAAGAATTGTTAATTGTTTGTGTCCCAATTTTACATGTGATTGCTAATTAAAATGTGATGACCATTAAGGTTTACCAGGGCCGGATCCAAAGAGGACATAACTGGGGGGGGCACACAATTTGTTCCATATAACAAATGCGGGGGGGGCGGTGGGGTTAATTACCTTTAATATAGGTGATTTCAACATAAAGAAGTAAATATAAAACGCTGTCTGTTAAATATGTTTAATTTTATTTACAATTGTAATTGACATACAACAGTACAACAACAAATACACTGTGGCTCCAAATGGTAGGGGGCTGGCAGCTAAATTTAACCACACTGAGCTGGTAGGTGGACTCTAACAGTCATCTTCATGACGAGTTCTGAAAACAAAAAAGAGAGAGTATATAGAAATGTAAAATTCAGTAGAATTAACTATGCAAACATTTTATTTCAAAATATACATACTGTTGGTCTGATCAATATTTCAATTACCATATTTTATCAGATCATGATAAAATGTGAATGATATTAGTTAACAAGAGCACCGCATAACGGGTGCCACGCTCGGCTGTGAAAGTTTGTCAGAAATTTTTATTTTTTGTTAGAGTTCACAGTGACCTTTGACCTAATGACCCAAAATGGGTGTGGCGTGTAGACCTCATCAAGGTGCATCTACATATGAAGTTTCAAAGTTGTAGGTGGAAGCACTTTGATTTTAGAGCCAATGTAAAGGTTTTAGCACGACGCCGGCAGACAGCTGACGGCAGACGGCGAGCAGGCTATGAAAATACTTCAGGTTTTCTCCGAAAACAGCCTCGCTAAAAATGCAAAAGCTGAAAAGAAGTGCACAAAACATTTGATAAAATTCAATTTTAATGAAATTAATATCTACAACGTGCATACAGAGCGGAACAGGCATACAATGTATATCATTGTATGGGCTTTATTTATTGTACCATAAGTATAAAGAAATTTGTTAATAAATTTACGCTTAATCTTTTTGTTCCTACATTTCAATACTTTAGAGTTAAACAATTAAAACATACTGAATAAAATTAGCGCAATAAACGCATTATAATACATTTTTTTAAATAAATTCTTACCTTAGACTCGACAACTTTGGCTCAGAATCAGACTCTGTGTTTTTTGGTTTGTTGAATAGACCAAAAAATCGATCCAGTGTTGTTGCCTATCGCTTCATTTTTATGGAGACAATTCCGTGATACGCTGTATTATATACCGCAAGAAAAGTCTCCATATGTAATGTTCCCATGTTTATTACATCTGACAATACAGTGTTAATTGGTATACTTGCCATCAAAACAAGGTTCAAGATCATCCAGACGCTTATTTAGTGTACATGACAGACGCTTAATGTTACCCAGACGCTTAAAATATCTGCCGAAAAGAGAGCATATCGCACTAAAGAAATTCTTGCGACGGTGATAATCGAGTCTTAACGTACAACAGGTGACCCCCTGTGGATAGTAGGTAGTAAGGTTGGAAGGGGCACGTCTTCTGTCGGAAATCGGGTAAATCAGAACATCTGGCCAACTTTGTTTCACTATAAAAAAACTTACAAGAAAAAAAGAAGGCTTTAACAGCTGGGGGGGGGGGGGGGGCACGTGCCCCTTGTGCCCCCCGGTAAATCAGTGCCTGTTTACAACACAAAAAATGCCAAGTAATTTTGAGTGTCAAATCTTATTGAATAATTTCTAATAAAATTTGACAAATCTTTGTAGTCATCTCTGTTGTACATTTCAATAAAATATTTTTTATGTGAAAACTTAAAAAAATTGTGTGAAATTTTTTAATGAAGAACATCACTGTCAACAACTAGAAATGGCGCGGCAGAGGCCGACGCGTATCCCCACGCCGAATGTTTGACCTAGGTGTGCCCCAGGGTTGGTAATGGGGCCATGCGTAGCTGAGATTGACCGTATTGTCATAAGAGAAGTTCATCATCAATTAGAAGTGAATTGGTGTAGAAATGAAGAAGTTATAGTAAAAGGCAATTTTGGGTGGGTGTGACATATGTGGGCAGGGCGCCCCAGGGTTGGTAATGGGGCCATGCATAGTTGAGATTGACCGTATTGTCATAAGAGAGGTTCAGTATCAATTTGAAGTGAATCGGTGTAGAAATGAAGAAATTATAGTAAAAGGCAATTTTGGGTGGGTGTGGTCTATGTGGGCGGGGCGCCCCAGGGTTGGTAATGGGGCCATGCATAGTTGAGATTGACTGTATTGTCATAAGAGAAGTTCAATATCAATTTGAAGTGAATCGGTGTAGAAATGAAGAAATTATAGTAAAGGCAATTTTGGGTGGGTGTGGTCTATGTGGGCGGGGCCCCAGGGTTGGTTATGGGGCCATGCATAGTTGAGATTGACCCTAATGTCATAAGAGAAGTTCAGTATCAATTTGAAGTGAATCCGTGTAGAAATGAAAAAATTATAGTAAATGGAATTTTTTGGTGGGTGTGGCCTATGTGGGCGGGCGCCCCAGGGTTGGGATTGGGGCCATGCATAGTTGAGATTGACCCTAATGTCATAACAAAAGTTCAGTATCAATTTGAAGTGAATCCGTGTAGAAATGAAAAAATTATAGTAAATGGAAATTTTTGGTGGGTGTGGCCTATGTGGGCGGGGCGCCCCAGGGTTGGGAATGGGGCCATGCATGGTTGAGATTGACCGTATTGTCATAGGTGAGGTCCAGTATCAATTTGAAGTGAATCGGTGTAGAAATAAAGAAGTAAATGTAAAATAACCTAAAAAAATGAGTGATAATTTCTGACGCGGCCCCACCCCAACCCCTATAACTTTTGACCCAGGGGTCAGATCAAAATTCCAAATAGTGCAGGGTCGCACATATGCTCATAGCTACCATGTGTGTAAATTTCAAGGTTCTAGTGCTTTTAGTGTAGGAGGAGATAGTGGCCAGGACGGACGGACAGACGGACGGACAGACGGACAGACGGACGGACGGCGGAGATCACCACAATATCCCCACCTTTTTTTCAAAAAGCGTGGGGATAAAAACTGTCAACGACGTTTCAACATGTTCACAGAACATCCCTTTGAAATTGACTTTCATCATCAAGTCTGAAAACAGTCTGCTCAACAGTATGTTTTGGCTAATTACCTGTCAGGGATAGTTGAATAGTTCCTACAGAAAGGATTACCAGTATATCTTTCAAGAAGAAAGGAGTTTATGATATCTCAAATCAATATTGCATGATTTACTGAACAGCAAATATTAACAATATTGCATACACTTGTGTATATGCCCTCAAAGAGATTTGTCACAGAGAATTTTTAATGAATCAATAGTTGTTCCAATATTAAAACATCTAGGGCTTTTTCCAATAAACAAATGAACATTTGAGGGTTTCTCTTACTGCCTTTCAATGCATCATTGATCTATCAATACAATTCTCAAAGGCGCTAAATGTAATGAAAATAGATTAACTATCAGTTTTAAGATTTCTCGTGTTTTCCTGTAAAAGATACCAAGCAACAAGACAACACTTAGCAACAGGTTTTTAAAATCTGCCTAACACGAAAACACAATATGCATAATAATAGTTTGATATATTACTATTCAATTAACAAGGTTTAAGTGACTCGCGTTTTAAAGTATTGTATTTATTTCTTTATTTACCATATTTACAGTACAAGAATGGTGGAGTTTAACCCTGAATCACAGTTGTTCAGAGATCCAGATGTGTAGATGTTTATCTTTATATTTGAGCATTGAACTAAAATATCAATAAAATTTATGACATGCAATGCTCTTAGGTAATTAAACAGTGTTGTATACAATACTGTGATATTATTTTTAATCTACATGTACTTTGGCATTACTGCTTGCCAAAACCGATTTGGACGATAACACTTCCTGGTTGGCGATCAAAAATAACATTTTAATGAAATTGGCGATTGAAAAATGGACCCTCTGATTTTCAAATGAACTATCTGAATTCCTGTTTTCAGGCCGTATAAATCGCCAGAAACATAGACATGAATACACAGATAACACCCTCACCGGAAACACCCGAGGGGATAATGAAAACCGCCTTATTTAGGTTGATAATCCATATGGCTTATCCCTTAAATGGTCACGCTTTACTCTACAACCAGGTTTTTTTTAACATTTGGATTACTTGGTAATTTACATTATAACTGTATCACTGAAGCGTGCCATTCAATGACCTTGATGTTACGATTAAACGCAATAAAATCCTGACCAGTACGGAATTGTCATTAAATCAATACATAACATAAAGCGGTAATTAAAATGGAATTTTAAAGATGGTGTTGGGCATCATGTTCACGCCTTTTAACCGTAAACAATTACTGTAACCTGTTCTTTACTAATGAAAAGTTACGTGCAAATGGTGAGAAATTAATTGCCTTTCACGAGTAAGTTTAGACAACAACGCCAAATAACAACTGTATGCAATAAAAATTTAATTGTAGTAAATGAATTATGTCCATTTATAGACCGTTCCATAATTTAGTCATTACATAATTATCTCCCCTGAATTCTCTCCGCGTCCGCCATTACACTGCTGCTTAACAATCGGTAACATATATAAGAGAGCACCGATTATTCAACGGATGAATTTGTTTCTAAATTCTAAGGCCGTCATTACACGGTTTTGGTTGTCTTGGAAAACTAACACATTAAAAAAAGCATTTAATTAAATTAAATGCAATATTTTTCATTTGATTATTTGCATCAATCTTTAAATCGTGTATGCCTTTGCATTCCAGTGTTTAATTGCCGCTTTGTTCTGCATAATCCGATTATCTCGTTTTGATCAGATATTGTCCAGACTTAACTAACCACATGATGTCATAAACCACACTGGGTGGCAGATGACAGTCTGATCATTCAACACAATTGATGATGCCACAATGTCTCATCTTCCTGGTAGTATTAAGCAGTCATTTGGTAAGATAATTTACCTCCGACATACTTAACAGTTGCGTAAATTAGATATGTTACATATTTTACAAATTAAAAGTTATGTCCTATATAGAATATCAGAAATTGTACACCGTAAAGATACTAGCCCGTTTAATTTATGAAAAAATAAAGTATTTACAAAAAATAAAAATAAAACATTTAACGTATTTAGCAGGTATCGGTTAATTAAAACTACGTCATTCCGTATGAAGATTTGATGTTACGGCAATGCACGAACGATATCATAAAAACAAGAAATTACATTTGACACCAAACAGAGATAAAAAATATTTTTAAAAATATATATGTATATAAATATATGTGTGTTAAAATGTTAGATATGTGTCACTCATACTCACTAGTAACGAGTTTTTAATATACATGAGTACACAGTTCAATTTGCATCATATGAAGTTGTGTTTTTCGGCGTAAGCTGAATAAGCCAGCTTTTCACCCTGACTTGACCTTTGTAAGTGTCCAATAATACTCAAATAAAATTTCCCGCGGCTAGGTACGAATGAATACACTTCATTTATTCCATTGGCTGATTTGAGTATAACACCAGAACATTGGAAACATATCCGCGTCTTTGTAACACTGTTTTACTGCATGAAACAATTTTATCTCTAATGAAAAGGCCCAATAGATAGAACAGTTTTACAATCAATTTTCGACATAAATACAGTTTGTGCGTTCACCTTTTATTTTCAGAGAATTACCAGCGCAAAAGCGTTTAACTAAAGGCTATGTTGTCATATTTAGTACTTACTTGCATTGCATTTCAACCCGCGAGGTTTCGGGTAAATACGCGGTCATTTTGTGAAAGTCAGAGTTTATATACAGTTCATCACCGGAGTTCGCAAAAGGGGTTGCGATCATTGTGTCTTACTGACAATAACGTAGTGACTGTAATGCATTGCATTCCAATCCGCAAGGTATCAAGGTCAGTTTGCGGTCAGTTGCAGAAATCTTTATATAAACGCCGTCTCGTAAACTTTGTGCACTTGAAGTCTGTTTTGATCAGAAAGATACTAAATAAAGATATTCGGCGATATTATTGTGGTATGTCAATCATCGATTTTTAATATGGTTTCAAAATTTGCATGATAAGGACCAATTTTGATAAAATTAATTAGAAATATTTATCCATTTAGACCAGTTTATTAAGCATGACCACAATAATTCGCTATACTATAATTATGCAATTAAATAAGATTCGAGTATTGCCGGCTGACCTATATGCACTCGTTTATTTTCATGTTTCTTGTGTTTTTCTATTCTGTAAATATAGATATCTGAGTAATAATATCACATAAAGCAAAATAAGCCACGAAATCTGGCGCAACACCCCGTAATTGATTTGCTTATGATGTAGCTAACAACTGCGCAGAAAAAAGGCATCCGCTACTTTTTATCTCATAGAGATAACTTTTGATCGTTCATAAACATCGACCACAATCAACGCCGTATATCTTTTTTAAAGATATTTCTTGTTTCAGTTGTATGTTAATATTCCTCAATAGCGTCATTCTTTGTACAAAACCCATCAAATTAAAATTACATGTAAATACTGACATGTCCTTTGCTTTTAATATGGCTTTGTAGTATGTTTATTTTCAAAGCACTCCTTACACTTTCTAACACTCATTTATTTATCACACTAGCGTACTCATGCCATTGATAATTATATTTTTATAATAGGATGTATTACTATTGTAATTTATTGAAGCTTTTCTGCAAAAAAATATTACGACTTATGCATAGAGCTCTTTGTTGTGTCAAATTGTCGGCCTTTCAGTCTTCAGAAAATCTTTAATTTGATGCTTATGCCGCGTTTTTAAAGTTGCAAATAAATGTATTAATAAATTCGTTTGGCGCTTAATAATATATTTTTGAAATATTATTTAGGTGTTTTTTTTCGGAGGTTTTTTTGTGTGGATTAATTGACTAAACATTTGGTGTCGTTATCCATATGTTATGCGTTACTTTAAAGACCTATAAAATACATTTTTTAGTATTTTTAGCTTTATAGCTGTTAAATGATTCAAAGATGAAAATATAGATATATCACATAGATCACATTCTCTTCATCTTCCGTGTAATCACATAAAAGATCGTCAAGATCAATATCACTCTCTCATGATAAAAAGCTTGTTTTTTAACGTGACAAAATTCCATCTAAAAAAATTAAATATAAATCCAAACCAAAATTTTTTATCTCTAATATCAGTTAGAACAAGAAAAATAATGGAAGGCGTATCAAAAATATCATACTTAATATAATATGTTATGATTTTGGAATGTAGATTTTTACCAAATGAGACCAATTACAAACAATTAGCGGTAATTAATTGCGCGAGAATCTTTTATAAGTATTAATTAAAATATAATCTGCTTGATGTTGCGGCTATTAAAATCAACACAACAATACATGCGTGAATTGTTTGTGAAACGTTAAAAGTAACAAGTCTAATCAAAGACATAGTATGAGCGACTGAACCGGCAAATTTTCGCCGATGATTACCACTTGATTACAGATATAAAAAAAACAAATATACGAAAGCATTTTAAACATTTTATTTGTAACAATCAATCTCAACTTCAAACAATCATTTAAACAACAAAAATGTGATAATCGCCTCACATTAATTCATTAAGTAATTTATTTATCCGACAACGGTGAAGCGGGTATTCTCTACGTCTTTGGCTTTTGGAATCGCAGACTCGCACAAGTTAGCAGCAGTGTAATGGCGGACAGTCACGTGTCTGACAATATGGCGGCGGTCAATTTATCGATTATGGAACGGTCTATAGAACTAATTTACACCATATTTCTACAGCCACATGATCACATTAGCGCATCTACAATTTATGTCATTCACTACACTTGCACGCTATGTAAACCCGTGTTTTAAGCGGGCAAATTGTTGCTGTAATCTGTCAAAGTTCCACGCATGAAAAGCGTGCGCGTTGCAACAAACCATGTGCTGTAACTAAATATAGACGTGCATCTCGGTACATTTAAGTAGCATTTTACAATAAACAATTTAGATTGGAATTAATGCACACAATAAGAAAATATTGGTCCATTGAAATTATCAAAAAAATACGTCAGTTTAAGACTATAATACATTGCAGTATATGTACATGTGTATTTTTAAAGACCCAAAAACCATTAGACTACGTTGTGTGACAAGTACAATAACAAATATTGGTAAAATGGGGCTGATAAGAGTTCCCCATCCCAAAACCAACACCATTAAAGGTTAGACCGAGCGTCTGAAAACAAACATGGAGAAGGCTCTGGCATACAGTTATTGTTAATACTTGGAAATACCTTAAAATGAATAAAAATGAAATAAAAATAAATGAAATGAAGCATTAAATTTCAGGTGAAAAATATTTTATTTAAATGTGGTTTGATTGATAATTAACCCTTTCCCACTTAGAAGCTAAGTGAAAATGGCTATGTGCAAACAGCATAAACCAGAACAGCCTGCGAGTAACTGGCAGTCTGTTCAGGTTTTATGCTGTTTGCTGCTTATCAGTATCTTAGGGTTGAAAATGAAGCCTTTCAAACTTGAATTTAGTAAGAAAGGTATTTAATTAAATTTACTTTCTAAGGAACTACAAATGTGTCAAAATATGTATCTAAGTGGTAAAGGGTTAAATACATATTTGTTGATACCAATACATTTATGCTTATAATTATTATGTTTTTCATTCTTTGTTAGTCTCACACACAAAGCGTCAGGTACACCCATATGTAGAGCAAATAAGGTTAAAATGACGGTCGCCATAGAAATGCTGAAATTTGACTTTTTTTTCTAAGCACCAACCTAGTGAATAGTACACAACTATTATCCCTTTAATGATTATGAACATGATAGGGGAGTACAATGTCAGTATGTCAGTTGTGTGCTAGTCCAAATATATCATAGCATTCTACACATTATTGTTTAATAATTTATTTATAATATACTTATTACATTTTTTAATTAATTGCATTATTCACGTTTGCTAATACATTACAACATTCAGTCGACAAAATAGTGACAGCCATCAAAAAATTTATGTTAACATTATTTCTTGAGAAAAAAGTCCATAGGAAAATACTTAACATGTTTTTAAAGCACATTGCATATGCCGAACATATTTTGTAACAACGTTAATTCAGATCAGTAAAAGACCTTGTTTTAACATCATGTTGATTTTATTGATTTTTCAATTAGTTGACTTTATTGGAAATGTTTGGTTAAACTCGGATAGTCCAATATGGTATTGTTGCGCAACCAAGGCACTAAAATATTGGGCGCTCTCATGGTACGAATGGTGATATTCATGTTATAACAATTAGTGCAAAGACATGAAATATCAGCCTTCTTGTGAAGATGTGCAATATATCATCTTTAAATGTCTAGTTCATGCAACTACACGGATGCAAATGGATTTGACAATCCACAAATGAATAAATTACCCCCAGTATAAAAACTGTGTAAAGCACATAAGGAGAAAAACTGATTTTAGCGTGTGCTATTTACAGGGAATAATCTACATGCGCGTCCCGCGTCTATGACGCACAAATATCGAAATAGACGCATAGTTTTGAAATATGTGCGTCCACTCGGACGCATTGCTGAAACCAATCCGTTAACGCATACATGAATCACGATAGTGTGTTGTGATATTTTCTATAGTCCCCTGATGAAAACCTGCTTTAACTTTTTGTAACTTAGTCATAAATAATACAGAAAAAATGCCTCAAAAATAAGGTGTTGAAGCTAAATCCAAAACAAACAACTCTAAACTTTAATGACGGTAGGTCAAGGGCTCGCAATTCGGACGTTAACAATAATATTATCAAGCTCGCAATTCGGATGTTTACTATAATATTTTCATCGATTTGAATCAAGTTGAAATGTTGTAACAGGCTACATTCATGTAACAGATAATGTTATAGCCTATGTGAAGGCAAACAAGATAGTGATAACCCTGAATTTGCTTTTTTTGGTTTCAACATGTTTTTGAGATTATTACAAGTAAGTTTAATGCAAAATATAGTTATTGAGCTAGTGTGATTAAGACTCATTTTCTTCACTACTTGGTATCTTTCAAAATTTGGGACCCATTCTTTTTCAAGGTGGACTCATTAATTTTGGCCTGGGACTCATTGGTCTAAAATCTGCGAATTCAGGGGCCCATAGATAGTAAATTCTAGATTATTCCCTGTATTTATTGAACTGTTTTGACAAAGTTTTAATGGGGATAGACAGAAAACATTTGAAAAGTTTTTTTAATCCCAGTGCCGACGTTTATGTCACAATAATATAGTGGATTAAATAAATGTCGAAAACCAAAAGTCACATGACGATGTGCCTTACAGTTTGAAGGGTCAAATTCCATTTTCAGGGCTCATATCATGCTATTGATACTCCAACTTCAATAATTAACAATTATGCAGGTATTTTTAATCAATAAAGCTTCATAAACTGTTAACAATAATCCAAATCAGCCATATAAATATTTAATAACTAAAATAAATAAATAAATAAACACTTCGCACTGCATACCATGGTCAGGGGTGTGATTGAGGCAGTCAGAGGGGAGGAAAATTCTGTCGACTGATTTTGACTACGCGAATGGCGCGTATAATGCAATGACAAACCTTAAAATAAATAACTTCTTGAACTTCATTATGAGTCATAACAATATTTCTTTATAAAAAACCTTTTAAACTTCACATTTAACATACTGAGGATGCAAAGTAAACAGTATTTATTGTGATCAATAGCAGCAGTTTTTCAATGTATTGAATTAAAGTAAATGGACTAAATATAAACAAACACACTTGAGTGTTCTTCTTGTGTTAATTATGTATTAAACTGAGTTAAATTAATATATTTAATTTGTTTACCTTTCAATATCTTTCATTTCACATCTTCAGTCCAATGCTATTTCAGTAAACTGAACATCCTGACAAACATAACAAGACTATTGCCAAGCCATAAAAGTCCCCTACTGGCTCCACCATTGTCAGAAATTCCACCATTGTCAGAATTTTTTTTTATTTGTTGCCATAGCAACCAGATTTTTTGACGTATGTACAAAATGAAATGACGTGCATAATGTCCATATTGCCATCTATCCATGTTCCAAGTTTATTGAAAAAATATTAAGAACTTTTGAAGTTATCGCAGGATCCAGAAAAACACCATTTTCAGCAGTATTTCTAGTCTATTTGTTGCCATAGCAACCATAATTTTAGACGTAGGAACAAAATGAAATGACGTGCATAATTTCCATATTGCCATCTATCCATGTTCCAAGTTTCATGAAAAAATATTAAGAACTTTTGAAGTTATCGCAAGATCCAGAAAACCACCATTTTTAGCATTATTTGTAGTCTATTTGTTGCCATAGCAACCAGAATTTGTGACGTAGGAACAAAATTAAATGACGTGCATAATGTCCATATTGCCATCTATCCATGTTTCAAGTTTCATGAAAAAATATTAAGAACTTGTAAAGTTATCGCAGGATCCAGAAAAGCGTGACGGACTGACGGATACAAAACCATAAGTCCCCTCCGGTGAAACCGGTAGGGGACTAATAAAGCAGAATATGCATATGAATCTGATTATACACAGATCCACTAACATATAAATAAAATCATGTTTGTCTATTTCTATGTTCGAACGATACTGTTCTAAATTGTTTTACTTCGCAAGTAGACTGAACTCCATTTTGCTAACACTGGTTTCTGTGACACAAATTCACTATGCACATTTCTAAACAAAATATGTGTTGCTTGTATCTTAAACGTAGTCTTTTTCGTTGACAAACACATTTCATTATTCCTATCAAACTATATGATGTCAGTCGTTAATTCGATTGCTATTTGTTATTTCAATAATCTTAATTTTCGCTTCACAACGGCGCCATTTGCTTTACGAATCAGCTTAGAAATACCAAACACTTTTTAAGAAACCGATTTTAATTAGAAGATTGGGAAAGCCAATTATATCGCTCGTTTTAAAAATGCTTAGGCAGAATGGCAGAATCTACCAGTGTAAAATGCGGAGAGATTTCACAAGCCACGGATATTTCGGGCCGCTTATGAAATACGGAATCGGTGGTACCCTCTCTCCCCAACATTTTTTTAACGAATTCACGCGAATCTCAGGAAAGACCCCCGGGACAACCCGATCCGCGGAAATCCACGGATCCGCAGAAAAATCACACCCCTGATGGTATATCTGTTAACGTGATTATTAAATTATTTGCCGATAGCACTGGTTTGGTCAGCCAGACCACAATAGAAGGCTACAAAACCCTTACTTGTGATGAATGCCCATGTGCCACTTAGATTTAAACACTGATGATAATGTGTGAGAAATCTTGTTGGAACCAAAATTTAAATTTAAAATAGGGAGAATTTTAATTCTAAATTTGATATAACAAGTTACAACCTTAAATTTAGTTAAATAAAGAAGCAAAATAATTGGGCTGGTAAAGTCTGAAATAGCAATTAATTTGAATTAATGTTGTTTTAATAGCAGTGTACAGCTGTAAATAAAAATTCTCTTTGTCTAACGGTATATTCATTTCCGTAACAAGTAAATTTAATTAACTATGCAAAAACAATTTTTGGGGGTAGAAAACCATTTATTATAGCTTACATAAATGTTGAATGGATTAACAATTTTTTTTTTATAAAATAGGTAAAACTGTTTTCTAGAGCTCTGATTTTTTATTCTTTCAAGTCTTAAATTTGTCAATCTGTATACTGGTAATACAGTGCAGTATTGTAAGGCACTTCTATCTACATGTATATATAACACAATTCTGTTTATAATGAGAAGAATCCATAGAAGTCAAAGAAACAAAAAAAGAGTATTTTCTGTAAAAAAAAATCACTTATGCACACTAAGAGAAAAATAAATTCACATGCTCTGTAAAGTTCATGTTCCAAGCTTCTTAATGAATGCTTTTTAAGGAGAAGCCTTTAATTCATTAGAACTGTCAACTTATGCTACAACAGCTTGCTTGGGCATGGAAGACATATTGTGATCAATGTAAAAACCACAAGCATTTTGCTTCCCAATCCCATTATAACAAAAGTAGAAACCATCGATAGCCAAAATGATACTTTACACATACATTAAACAGTCAAAAAAATTGTATATCTATATTAAAAGTATGTGTTTTTACATTTCATACATGCCATAATTTTTCTGGCCCTAATTGGGACATGTCAAGATTGTCAGGACAATTTAGCTTGTGGAGACACCTAAAAGCAATCTTTCATTTTAATCCATAATGCATGCTTAGAATAATCCGCATGCTATTGTATTTTGATAAATTTCTGCCGAACTTGACAATAAATGTGTTAAACCATACATGCCATACGTCCCGGATTGTCCGGGACAGTCCCGGAAATGAAGAATTTGTCCCGCTGTCCCGGAAATCTGTCAAATGTCCCGGAATTTACAAAATCCATATATACATGTACCTTATCTTAGGCTTAACTGCACCTCGAATCTGTGTATATCTGCAGCGTCTCCATGACAATGCCTACCCGAATAGGCAGACTACGCTACGTGTCAAAATCGATCAATTAACAGGGGTCCTGTTATCATATCGATTGTCTCACGTTCGCGGTCAAACCGAAAAGGCGGCATTGTTTAATGTGGTTGTTAATTGACTTTAATCTACTACGTCATTATTTCCCGCTGCGTAAGGGCAAAGGATAGTTGTTCACACATCTGAAGTCCAACATCGCTGAGTAAAAAATTAAAAGCAGTTTATGTTCGCACGTTTAACCGACAAAGAAGTTGAGTAAAAAATGTAAGCATATTAAAACGTCATCCTCACTAGGTTTATTATTGTATTGTTCTAAACCCCCAGTAAACATAACGTTAAAAATAATAAGTGAATTTGAATTGCGTTCGCCATGTCAAAATGCCCAGCAGATGTGTCCACTTGTCCCAGCAGCAAAAAAGTGAAACGCGTATGTAAATTTCAAGACAAGTGGACGACTGATGCAGTGACGTCACCATCTATGTTTAGAACGCTTACACTGAAAACACGTGGCTTGTATCTAGTAACGGAAGTAGTAATGTTTAATTTGACGTTAATAGATAAGTGTATTTCGGATAGGCTTTCGAACTTTTGCAATTAACGATGCGAAACAAAAAAAGCGTACCAAAAATGCATATGTCTATAAATATCGCTACATTTTAAACATGTCCCGGAAAATCGGCAAAAGTCCCGGACAATTTAACTCAATGTCCCGGAATTGGTCTGAAAAATTATGGCATGTATGGTTAAACAATTTAATGGAAACAAATGTCACCATTTACAGTCAAGTGAATTCTGGTACATGATTTTTTTTATTTAAATATAAAGATTTGATATAATTGACATCCTTAAAGGACTTGGGTAACATATGCCAACACATTACTCGAAGTAAAATGATAACTTAAGGCACTGTTTGTAATTATAATGATCAATAGACTCTTGAAATTGTGAAAATGTGAGTCGCAAACTATTGAAATTGTGAAAATTTGATTCACAAAAAACAGCCATTGTCACAAAAAGAGAAAAGCCCTGATTAAAGTATTGTGTTTTAATGAGACATGCATCAAGTGGGTTAAATTCCAAGGATAACAGGCAAAACATCAAATGACACTGATGTGCTTTAATACAGTATTTTGTCAAAAGTAAGCTATATAAGCGTGTATGTGTAAAAATTATAAATCCAATTATGCAGTCTATTTAAGTTAGTTCTGCATTTAAAACACTGTTGGTTAACTTTCAAACTCTGGTTGACTTTGCTCTGGTGTTTACCCATAACTTTGTGTCATGCAAAGTCAGCAATATATAAAGAGTGACATTTTAGTCTATAGTAGCCAGATCTTGGGGTAACTTGAGGTGTTCGTGATTAAAACGTGAGGTTCTATAATTTTTAACAATTTCACTGTTTTATTTTCAGTAAAAAAGGCACACATAATGATTAAAATTACAAAGAACACCTTCTTATGGATTAATTGTTATTTTTGCATGTCACCTATTTCCAGATTCTTCTATGCAACATGGGTTATATAAACTAAAAATATACATGTCATTAAATATTTACGTGAAACCACTCAGGTGTGTCAATTTTTTAGCTGTAAAATTAAACCTATTTATATACATTTAAACGATGTTCGTTTCAGTTTAACGGAACAAAAATATGCCTTAAACAAAACAAACCTTCTGATAAATTAATTTGTCCTTGTAAGCATAACACTCCAATAAATATCACACAAATAGTTGTACGAATGTTTCTTGGACTCGCCATTTTTGGTTTGTTTTTTCGTATTGATGAGGATAAACAAACGAATATATCCGCATGAAAAAATACCTGGGTTATGGGAATAAACCAGTGCACAGAAAACCGCCCGCATACAATTGGTTAAACTACCACATTCGTTAGGAAATAGCTGTTCAGCGTTTAACGTGTGATCATCATGTGAACGCGGTACTTAAAAATTACCACTGTGTTGACAGGAGTTCACATAAGCCTGGAAATTACACGAATTTCTAACTCCTTTTGTATTGCCGTCAGTTCTAATGAGTTTGGTGCAACTTCTTATGTGTTTACCAAACACTACAGAAACATTGCAAATGCATTTATATTAAGGTTATATCAATATTCAATGAATATTAATAAAACTTTTTGCTATACAATCTTTCTAATTATAATCGTCGGTTGTGTGATTTATTCACATGGTCGTTTATAAATCATCGGCAAAAGGACGTTGCAGTTAAACAACATATTATTGAACCTGAATTGTTGCGTTTTTAGAAATGCACTCTTAACATTCAGAATATGCTTTCAAACAGTCTTATTAAAAATGCATCCGATGGGTTAAAGCTCTTCAAAAGAGGAACAAATGGTCGCCGCTATTGTTCATTCTTCCGCCCGAATTCTACTTTTGATGTAATTGAGTTGAAGAACGTGTAACGAATTTACGTGTTACTCATTTCATCCTTTTCGATGGTCGTCCGAAATTCGGTCCTCCCAAGACTTACTCTTTGTCTGAGATCTTTAACACAAATTATCCAACTTTGACTAAAACACACGGAGCGTATATTGACTAGAGTCCGTGCTAAAACGTTACCGGTATATACATCAGCCTGATCAGCTGGATATGCGCACGCAGTGGGGTAGATAAGAATTAAATGAAACTTTTATGCGGTATCCGTATTTGTATATTTTGATGAAACTTAAAACAGGCATCCACATAAGATAGACATTATGAACCATATTGTCAGATCGTCCGTTAAACATGTTTTCAGGGAAGTATTGCTCTATAATTAATATTATGACACTTTCTTAAATATTGTATGTTTACGCGCAAGATCTTATAAATTATAGTGAACCGTTCTTTGACGATACTTAATATGTATTATTTAATAGGGTGACCACGCGCATATTGTTTGGTCGTACCGCTTCAGTGATTTTTCAGTTAGTTATTGCAATTCAATTAAAACCTTGACATGCTCTTATGATCTTTTTTTTGCGCGAGATCTCATGAAAAAATCTTCATTTTGTCCTTAGGCCTTAAATTAGACAAATGTTAATTTGAGCTTTTCATTTGTACCCCAAATCTCAGTAAGTTAAGATCCTAATTTGATGTAACTTGATATATTATGTCCTTAAAAGGTGCGCATATTACCCGGCCGTTCCGGTCATGATTCATTTTCACAGTGGTAATAGTCTTTTGCAAAAAGTATTACATTTTTGTATTGATTTGCAAGATCTCTGATACTAATATGTCCATTTTTAATGTTATTTATTAGGCGGCTGTCATAACAAGGGGCTTTGCGCATATTGCCATGTTACTGGTATTCCGGTAAGTTGACATTTCATGAGTACCGGTAATCACAGGTGGTTATTGTGTGGCTATGATATTCAGGGTTCGCCAAAACCGTCGGTCCGCCGGTCCTGACCGGTAAATTTTTCTAAGGACCGACAAGTGATTTAAGATAATCGGTCCGACTGACCGACACAATCGGATGAAAAATGGTTTCAAAAAGATCACTCAAAGTGTTTCTGTCAAAATCCTTTTTTCTTACCTTGATTTTAATGTTTTGATGTTTAAAGTTGGATTAGAATTGACTATCACATGCGAGTTCAAAATCAACGGTCTTTGTTAAAAAAGCAACCGAGTGCGTCCGCCATTTTATTTGTTCCATTTAATTTCTCCACAACAAAAAACGCATGGACACTTGTTTCAACAGGCATTTATGAGCATTTCTGTTAAATAGTTTCATTATTATATTGTTCTGGGAAGGATATATTTTAATTTACACACCAACAATTACTAAAATCAAAATTAGATTTTTCACCCGATGTACTATATTTCGGATATTTTAAAATTCGGACATAAGGATATTTATGTTTTGATTTGTTGTTGATAGTTTGTAGCAATATGTTTTGTGTTATTTCAGGCAACAAGAATGGATGGTGGTAATAATCATGGTTCTTTCTATCAAGAAATAGGTGTGAAAGACATTCATGTAATTGAACCTGGAAATCAACCACCTCAGCTAAGAGAAAATATTTTAACAATAGGTGTTGTTTAAGAACTTGTTAAATCGGCTAATAAACAGAAATTGAAGTCATCCAAAGTAGTGTGAATGGCTGTGTGCAATTAAGTCAAATTTGATTGGATGTCACCCTAACTTTTCAAAAACATGGATTTGTAGAGCTGTGCAGGCTAAAAAACAGTTTGACAAAAAGAAGTCTAAAAAGAATACCTTTGGTTTATATGTGGTTTATTATAAATATAATAATTGTTTAATTATATCGACTGTGCACATGTTTTTATTGTATTTTAATGTGATCAAAACCAATTAACATCAAAAAGGTACTCTATTTTGTTGTGTTTTGCCGTTATAGTTTAGTCGGACAGTGGGACTGACAGAAACTGATTCGGACTGACAAAAATTTCAAGTCTTTCAGTCCGAATGACTGACAGATTTTTCAAGTTTTGGCGAACCCTGGATATTAATTAGTGAAAACATCATTTTGAATGATAAATAATCAAATTATAACGAAAAATCAACTTTTATGGCTGTTCAAAGCGATGCAGCCCGTTTTCGGTTGATTTTGAGTTGAATGCCTTGTTATATAAAATTATATATTTGATAGTGATTTTTTTTCGAAAAAGTTAATTTTTCGTTATAATTTGATTATTTATCATTATTTATCATTCAAAATGATGTTTTCACTAATTAATATCATAGCCACACGCTTACCACCTGTGCCGGTAATGAGTTATATAAAATTATATATTTGATAGTGAATTTTTTTTTTTCAAACAGTTTAATTTTTCGTTATAATTTGATTATTTATCATTCAAAATGATGTTTTCACTAATTAATATCATAGCCACACGCTAACCACCTGTGCCGGTAATGGCTCACACGTTTCCATCAATTGACAAAGCAATTATCTGAGAGAATCTATCAGTTTCACTGATACTCCTGTTAATATTTTGTGTGTTATATACTTCGTAACTAAATTACATTAATATGCAACTTTAACTTTATTTGCACAATATTTGGACTAATTTTCGATAAAAATAAGTCATACTTTGAAATATGGAACGAAATAAATAGTTCTTAATATCCTAATAAAACTTTAATTATACTGCTATATTGTAAGACTATCAATAATTAAAAAATATATCAATATTCTTTAGAAGTGTTTTATTGTCAATGTCATTCATCGCAAATACTTCGCCTATGAGACACGTTTACATATGAATCCTGTCCAATATTTCAGTCGAAGAAGGAAATTCTCATTCTGTTACAAATCAGCATTCTGTATTGAACTTTTAATTAAAAAACTACTCACTCTGTTACACTGTTAAGTTTTACAATAAATCAAAATAATAAATTGAATTAATTAATATAAAATTATCATTTTTGACAAGTTATTATGGCTCGATTGGTCATTGTTGGCTCAGGTACTACTTGCATGTACCCCGGGTACTCTTAACTATACTTACATGTACCCCGGATACGGTAAATATACTTAAACGTACCCGGTCGATATTAGACTACCCGAGTTGTATTCCCGCCCAAAATCCGATGTCGTTAAACGCGCTATCGATTACCGTAAAACGATAATGTTAATCTTAAACAAACTTCTCTTCAAAAAACTGCATCAACATGCTTTTTGAGTATGAGCTTCGATAATAAAGAGGCTATTTAACACAAAAATTGACATAAATGTTAACATAATCAATTATAAAAAATAGCCGACAACGACCGATTTAGCGTTAAAATTCCCGGTTACGTTTAAGTATATTTTCCGTATCCGGGGTACATGTAAGTATACTAAAGAGTACCCAGGGTACATGTAAGTAGTATCCGAGCTGACAATGACCAATCGAGCGTAATTATGCTTATTCTCGTCAAAATCTAGCCGACTCACAACTAAAAATTCATCATTTCTATATACATATATTAAATGAAGGCTTGATTGGTCATTGCCGGCTCGGATGTTACTAAAATGTACCTTGGGTAAGGAAAATATACTAAAACGTACTCGGCCAATTTACTGGTAGAATGTACCCGAGTTTTATTCCCGCCCAATACCGATGTCGTTTACAAATGCGCTACGGAATACGAAACAAAATTCTCTTTGAACAAAACTTGACTAAACTTTCTTTGTTGAGTATGAGTTTCGATAATATAGAGGGCATGTTCAAAATATTGACATAAAAATGAATATATTTAATTTGAAAAAAAAGCCAACAACGACCAATTTAGTGTTTAAATTCCCGGAAACATGTAAGTATACATAAGAGTACCCGGGGTACATTTAAGTAGTACCCGAGCCGACAATCACCAATTGAGCTATTAGCATGTCCTAGTATCATTCCTTTTTCGTTTAATATTATAATCAGCTTATTTCTCTTGAGACGAATTGATATAACAATTTTATGTATTGCACTTAATTAAGCAAAAACAATAAATATAACAGATATAGTATGTAAGGCTTTTACAAATTGATATGAACTTTAATTTATACTCTATAGACAATACGGACACACTTTTTGTTGGTTTTAAATATCTAACGTCTCAGTCTTACAAAAAGTTGACAAACGTTCGACCATGTATAACTTAACTAATAAATTAGTATGTACCATTTATTTCAATCATTCCGAAGTTCACATATTGCAGATGGAGTTCACTGGAAGCGGGTATGGAACTTCATATGTATTTGACATTCAAAGAGATGACAGTAAAAACATGTCATGGTCAAATGCGATATTCGAATTTGCAAGGACAGGTTTGTAATTAAACCATAGTTTGTAAACTATGGCTGTAACAAATTCTCGAAATTGTGAAATAAAAAATGTATACATGAAAAGACCAACAACGCGATCCATCAGCTGATGTATGCATCAAAATGCGAGCATTTTTTATATTTTAATTTAATACTATTTCCAAGCTTTCTTTAAAAAATTATGTCCAGTAATAAATGTATCTAGCTCATCGTCTTTCTTTCGTTTTAAATACATCCTTAAAATCATCTTCCAGTACATAAATTTCTTAAAGCAATAGTGTAATGTAACCTATGTTACCATATGGCATAGTTTTGTACGACATAGTTTTTTCTCGTGTTGACATGAAACCTGATTGGGTAGAATTTTGACAAGCGTCAGTGGGTGATTTCAATGCATTAACTTGGACAAAAATATCGTTAAAACTAAAAAGTAACAGGTAAACATTGTAAACGTTGCTTACAAAGAGATTGCTTATGTGTATTAGTAGCTCCTTTATTATGTTTAGTTATTGTGAAATGTGCTTTACATCACATCGCTCGATTTAAACGGGTGCTGGACGTTTCGTGCCACTACCAGTTCGTGCCACTGATATTTGTGTAGGAGGGCATTGGACATTTCGTCCCACTGATAATATATAGGCGGATAGGTGTGAATAATACCGTATAGAAGGTGTGAATAATAACAGGAAACTTTCGCACCTTTGATTGTTTCATCTATTCAATGGTAAAACAAGATTGTTTTACTTCATGATTGTTTAAGAGTCAATTCACATGCTTAATATAATACATTAACAAAAATTACACAAAACATTTTCAATACATTGACATTAACCATATCAGAAATTAATGCATACATACATTTTACCAATATCTAGATTTATAACATAAATATATTGAAACATTTGCAATAAATTGACATTAAAGGGGCCTTTTCACAGATTTTGGCATGTTTAAAAGTTTGTCATTAAATGCTTTACATTGATAAATTTAAACATTGGATATAAAAAGCTTCAGTAAAAAATCAAGAATAAAATGAAAAAAATAAAAAAAAGGTAACCCTCAGCAGGGCTCGAACCACCGACCCCTGGATTCCTGGAGTAAAAAGTCTGCCACTTAAACCACTCGGCCATCCTTCCGGATACAATGCCAGATGTATTTTATACTTTATATAAGCAATCATCGTAGATTCACAAAATATAACGACAACAACAGAACTCTCCAAATTATTAATTCGTTTCGCGTTGCAATGCTTTGTTATTTTCGGGTTATTAAATCGTCAAAAGATGCATATAATAGTATTACTGTTTCCTAACAAATAGCATAACTAAAACGAAAATTAGCGAATCTGAAACAACTTTTTTTTAATTTTGTCAATTTACCCAAACGTGAAAAGGCCCCTTTAACAAAATCAGAAGTGAATGTATACATACATTTTAAAATGTTTTAATACACATTTACAAAAGTACACAAATATATAAACAAAAATACAACAGCATACTATCCTATACATACACAAATCAGATATACAATGGCGCAACAGTAGGACGAGCACGTAAAACCCTAGGTCGGGACGCCCTGCTCGACCGTTGATTCTGCGATGCCACCCTGGAAAAAAGAAATATGTTGTGAACTATGATATAATTATATTAGATTTTATATAATAATATTTAAATTATAACTATCAATTAAAAATATGATATTTTAGTTTTTATATGATAATATTTAAATTATAACTATCAATTGAAAATAATATATTGCTTAATTATGCTATATATGCAAAAAATACCTTCAACGTCGTTGTTCGTTCGAACCGTCTGGCGATATACGCTCCAATTGTCTGGTGTCCACATCGAACCCCGGATCCACGTCCGTTGCATGTACATCACCACATTCAGTATCGGACCTCCGACCTCTTCAGCCTGCAGCTTCAGCTGTTCGAAGGCGGGAACGATGTGCTCGCACGGCATATACGGTAAGGACATCAGTTTCCTCAAGAAGAGGAACTTGTCGCCCTTTGCCGAATATGCCGTGGCGAGGCCCTCGTTCACCAATTTTCGGTACACGCGCTGATTTCAATGAAAGACACATCCTCATGTTCATGTTATTTTATTATTAATGTATATAGTTCATACAAATGAAGCAAAAAAAATAACAGCTCTTCACGTTTTAAATTTATTAAAAATAATGAACATAACGAACTATGCACAAATGTTTTTATACTAACAATAAATCATTTTATTTTTACAAACACATACACATGATGCATAAAAAAATAACAACATTTTATGCTTTATATTTATTAAACATAATGAATAAATCATTTTATTTTTTGTTATTTACTAATTATAATTGTCAACATTGTTGTAATTTTCAAAGTTAATATACACCCCAATATCATTCACACCTATACGGCATTATTCACACCTATCCGCCAATATATTATCAGTGGGACGAAACGTCTACCTCTTTTCAACACAAATATCAGTGGCACGAACTGGTAGTGGCACGAAACGTCCATAAACCATTTAAACTATTCTTCTTTGACATTCGTACCCAGGAATAAATGTACCCAAATAATTAATGCATATGGTGTTAAAATCTATATAAAATTTTGACTAACTGATTTATTTCCCTAGGTTGGCTTGCTACTGAAGTATTTGATACACTGGCTTATCACCAAAAAAAGAATTATTTTAAGACCTTTAGCCATAATTATGCTGGTTTAGGTCTAGAAAGGCCGAATACCAAAAAGGCCTTACCAAAAAGGCCCCAAAGCGTACCAAAAAGGCCAAAAAATGAACTAAAAAGGCCTTAAAGCAATCATCGTTATTTAAGGTTTCAAATTGTGTTTACAAACATATATGTACACATAAATCAATATGGAATAAGTCATAAAACAGGAATGAAGTTATTATTTTCTAGTGCTGCAACAATATACCGGTATATCGGTATATATCGCAATACGCAATCTGCATATTGTATTGCGATACGATTTTCATCATACCGGTACGAAAATTTTACAAAATTCATTCACATTTCGTCAAGAAAAGCCATCCGAAATAATGATAACAAGGTAAACAAAACAAAGCATTGTAAATTTTTTTTTTCTTAAAAGTAACATTCTGAAAGTGTATTTTACGGAGTAGCGTTGTTACATCGGAGCATTCGTTCGATGCTTTTGAACAGATTATCGTTGAATTAATTGCGAACAGCTGTAAATGTTTCGTTCGATTCTGAATTGAGCATTATTAAATTTGTAATCCGAATTTCGGAAATACGCTTCCAAATTTTAATGCTTATGCGACTATAAGAAATTCTAGCGTCAAATAAAAAGTGCTTTATCCTTTGTCTCAATAAAAAGCGCGCGAAAATTATACAGACATGTAGAACGTCGCATGGAAAGTATGGGTGTATTTTGTGTTGTATAAAAATGGGAACATCACGTCAGGTGAATTACACGTGTTCAGTGGAAAAAAACGCCCCGGTTGGACGTTATTTCATCACATCTTTAAATAGTAACAAATGCCAAAAGTATTTGATACTTAAGAAAATTTGCAAATGTTTGTGTTTCTTGTTATTCTTGAGTACATTTAAAGTAAATATTTACCAGAATTTGCTTTAAAACTGGAATATACGGGATTATCGGGTAATTGGCAAGTTATAATTTTGGTACAAGTTAGCAATATATTGCGATATATTGCAATACGGGTTTTTGAACTGACAATATATTGCAATACGGTTTTTGGCGTATTGTTGCAGCACTATTATTTTCTTTATTTGTTGTTTATGTTTAAATATAAATTTACTAAATATATAATACCTATACCAGGGTTATTTTTACAAACTATGTATTTTTGTCAATATTCGTTGAAAAGTCAAACCATACACAATAGGTGTACATTTAACAATCTGGAACCCCTGGGGTAAGCTTGGGGGGCGGGGGGTCACACAATTTATATAACAAAATACACAGTTACAAGCAAACATTTACAGACGATATACAGTCACACTGACAAAATACAACATAATAACATAATAATATTGTTTAACATGTGAATGCTATTTTATTATTTAATCAAAATAGAGTACTACATAAAACATGTATGAAGCTTTTTATTTTCTTTATTACTAAATAAACATAATTTAAATTAATTGAAAATGGAATACGACATACAGTGTCCGACAAATTTCTTATTTTTCAGGTAGCCCACTGGGCTACCAATAAAAATATTTGGTAGCCCATACAATTTTCCTACAAAATGATAAGAGGCAGGTTTTCATCTTTATTTTATTTCTTCATATACATATACATAATATGTATACATACATATAAATAATACAGCAAGTAGTCTGATGTACACAGTCAATATCGTTAATTAATGTTACAGTACAGGCACCGTGTACTTAAATGTAAATGTACCAAAGAAAATCATATACTACATGTAGATATAACATGTATGTGCACATGTATGTGTACTTAAATTCGGACAGCACGTTAAGTTGAAAACGTAAATAAAGCGTTTAGATGATCAATACAATTGACTCGTATGGTGTTACTCAATGCAATTGCCCTTTTTAACAACAAATACAGAGTTTCAAGAAATCAAGAGTATTAAATCATTTATTTACTCGTGTCCGACTTTAAGTGCTGTCCGAATTTACGTATTGCATCCGTATGTTACGACACTTGTGTGCAGTCAGTATACAATACAATAATGGTTTCAATAATGAAGGAACTGATACAGTGTAACGGTAACGATACAGCGTGTTTACATTATATTTTATTAAGAGGAAATGTCAATGGCAAATAATTCGCGAGATACCCCGGTACTTTAATTGAAATTCACAACGAAACTTTTAATGGAAATTAAATGATCTCAATGTTGTACCTGCTACGAAATTTTATTTACAAATAAATACACCCATGCCAATTTTTTCGCACTTTTTATCTTGACAAAGAAATTTATTTATTAAATGTAGAATTTTGTAACCTTAAATAGCTGTACACAATGCGTGCAAACCGTTGCAGGTGATTTACGCATGTTGCAATTGAACGGTCCTGATTGGGAGCTTATTTCATCATATCTTTAAATAGATCCATATGCCGAAATTCATTTGACACTTTAGAAAATTTCAAACGTTTGTGTTTATGACTCTTATCGTCTATATTACCCACCCATAATTTGGTTTAAAAAATATAAATTGGGCATATATGAGATTATTGATAAACAGTCGATTAATCCAATTATTAATTGACAATGCAAACTAATTTACAGGTGTTAACTGCGTTCACACCGTTGTTATTAATATTCATTTTCGGTTTCATTACCGTTTTGAAGAATCCGCTATTTTTTTGATTTATTTAATGTTCGGCGTCCTTGGATATTTAACGACATCAAAAACGTCGCTATTAATCATTGTTGCAGTTAACAAAGTATTCCAAACTGCGAAATGATGTTGCATCATGTGCGCCAACAATCCAACTGGCTCTCATTATATTATAAGCAGACGACAAATGTTGATTCTGATTGGATGATTAAAATACACTGTTACTGTTTACGACATTACCGCAAGTGATCGGTGACTGATAAGATAATTGATTGCACTTTGTTATCGGATTATAAGCAATACACAGTGTAGAAACACATGGTCAGCGTGTTTATTCTACGTATGTCTGTCAATAAAACGGGCTACCGCTCTTATAGATTTATAGTAGCCCCGCGGGCGTCAGCTAGAAAATTTCAGTAGCCCGATGAAAAATTTCGGTAGCCCCCGGGCTCCGGGCAATGGATTTGTCGGACACTGGACATAAAACATGTATGAAGTTTTTTATTATTTTTTTACAAAATATACATAATTTATAATAATTTCAATTACATAATAATATTGTTTAATTTAACATGTGAATTCTATTTTCTATTACATCAAAATGGAGTACGTCATAAAACCTGTATGAACTTTTTTTTTTAATAAAAAATTCAATTACAACAAAAATTACATAGAATATACAGTAAACGTGACAAAATACAACAGAATTTAAACAACATAATAACATATACAGGTGCATTACTCCAGCACAACACCGTACACTTGGCCGACCTTGGCCAGGAACTCGTAGGTGGTACATTGTTTCGCCTCATACTTGTCACATATCAGCGCCCTCACACTACTTTGGGGGAAGGGGTCCGCAGCCCTTAGGAGGGGTAATTTTCGCGGCGTTTCCCTTTTTGGGGTATTTTGTTTACTTACTCTCTCATTATTACATTTGTACATGTTTGCACTAAGTTCATTGCATTTTTCATAATTTAGTATGTTTGAAAAGATTAAATTGAAATAGAATTGAGATATAATAATCATGAGATGAGACACATCTTTCTATTAAAAAAAAAAAAAAAAATTTGAGGGGAATTTATCCCCCCAAAAGGGGAAAAAGTATACTTTTCAGGTGGGGGACTGCCGCCGAAATTCGGCGGCAGATTTGATAAATTGAGGGCCCTGCATATATATTAGAGATCGAAAGCGGTCGTTATAATAAGATACAACGCGAAAAAAGAAAATGTAAGTTTTGCAACGGACACGCCATAAAATAAGAGTATCACTTTTTACTTGTTTGTCCTCTATATATAGAAATTAGAAAGGAACATTTAAAACCATATTTTCAAAGGTGGCTTACGTTAAATAAATTTGACATTCTTATTCAGTCGGCTAATAAAAAAACATAATAAACTTTGCTATATATTTTTTAATGCTTATGAAATGCGTAATAATATAAACAATCAGTTATAATTTTTAATAATATCACATAGAATAATGCATGTTGATTTCTTTCGGTTTAAGTCTTCCGAATTTAATGTAGCTAGTTTTATATGGTTTAAAGTTAAGAAACTATTTTAAAATGCGCAAGTAATTATCAAAAGGTGCCAATAAGTGTCATTTTACACTATATGCGGGCTTTCTACTAATCCGTTATCAAAACAGATGCCGCAAACTGAGAATGGCCCTTGACACTTGGATACCCGGTCTGATTAGTGAGTTGTTTTTTTACATGCAAATTCTTTCAACTTCTTATATTTTAAACATTGCAAAAAAACAGTTTAAGAGGAAATTAATAATACAATGTATATAATAATATATTACGTACTTAATTATATATGTTAAATATATTAAATATTTGTCTTTTAGCAGTCAATAATCCATATGCGTATATTTAATTTATTTTATTGTTGTACATAGTAATTAAGGATAACGTTGTACACTATATATTGTGTGTGTTACTTTTTTGACGACATTTACTATGTTATACGATAGGAGGCCATACCACAACACTCACAAAATGTCAACACACAATAAATTAACACTCATGAAGAAATATGTATAATTTACACGATTTAAAAACAATATATTTCAAACGCCAAATTATGTCCAGTATACATTCCTATATGATGAATTAAAAAGCAACTACTATAGAAAACTTTGACACATACACGGGTTAAAGAACAGAACAGAACGGGTTTATATTTCTCAATAATTCTGGATCTTATATATATTTGGCTGCAACGTAAGTTTACAACACCTTCATTACTCATTTGTTACACTTTTAGATACGAACAAAAAGTTCAGAGAATATAATTTTCTTAAACGGATAATACCTACGTCCTAATTGGCGATAATTACGCCGACTTTGGTTACAAAATTAACGGCTTTTAATTAAAAAACTGAAACATCTATTACTCAAGGGAAAATATCATTACTAACGATCGAACAATATCATACTGTATGCGATAATTCGCGATAATTTTGCAGACTTTGATTATAAAATTAATGACTTTAAGTAGGCTTATATAGAAAGTTATGACTATTTAATAGATATAGACATAGGCCAGAAGAGCTTATGGGATGGCATGGTGTCTGTCTGTGTGTGAGTGCGTTAGACTTTCTCTTGTTTATCCGATAAAGTCCATAGTTTTCATCTGATTCTTTTCAAACTTGCTCAGTGTCTTTTTATAAATGAGGACTCGAACCCTATTGATTTTCAGGTCACTGGGTCAAAGGTCAAGGTCACAGTGACTCAAAATAGTAAAAACTTGTTAATCTGATTAAGTCCACAGTTTTCATCCGATTCATTTCAAACTTGCTCAGTGTCTTTATATTAATGAGGACTCGAACTCTATTGATTTTCAGGTCACTGGGTCAAAGGTCAAGGCCACAGTGACTCGAAATAGTAAAAACTTGTTTATCCGATAAAGTACATAGTTTTCAGCCTATTATTTTCAAACTTGCTCAGTGTCTTTATATTAATGCGGACTCGAACCCTATTGATTTTCAGGTCACTGGGTCAAAGGTCAAGCTCACAGTGACTCAAAATAGTAAAAACTTGTTTATCCGATAACGTACACAGTTTTCATCCGATTCTTATCAAACTTGCTCAGTGTCTTTATATTAATGAGGACTCGAACCCTATTGATTTTCAGGTCACTGGGTCAAAGGTCAAGCTCACAGTGACTCGGAATAGTAAAAACTTGTTTATCTAATAAAGTCCACAGTTTTCATCCGATTCTTTTCAAACTTGCTCAGTGTCTTTATATTAATGAGGACTCGAACCCTATTGATTTTCAGGTCACTGGGTCAAAGGTCAAGGTCACAGTGATTCGAAATAGTAAAATTGTTTCCGGATGATAACTCAAGAATGCTTAGGCCTAGGATCATGAAACTTCATAGGTACATTGATCATGACTGGCAGATGACCCCTATTGATTTTCAGGTCAAAAGGTCAAGGTCACAGTGACTCGAAATAGTAGCGCGATTAAGTACACAGTTTCCATCTAATTTTAGGTCACTAGGTCAAAGGTCAAGGTCACAGTGACTCGAAATAGTAGTGCAATTAAGTACACAGTTTCCATCTTATTCTTTCCAAACTTGCACAGTGTTTATACCAGTAGAGCAATTCAGGCCCTCATGGGCCTCTTGTATTCAGGATAACTATTCAATGATAAGACAAAAATATTGTATGGCCTTTTTAGTTCACTTATGCAGCGTTTTTGGGAAGGCCTTTTTGGTAAACGGCCTTTCTGGTACTATAGCATTATGCTTATACATGTTAATGGGCAATTTTCTGGACGGCTTATTGGTTGGGCCGATCCAGGAATAATTTAAGCCATTGTTGAAAAGTGGCTTTATACACACATTCTGAAGGGTTCCAGTCGGACCTGGCAGACATTTTTAAGGCATATTCAATTGAAAATGCTCCGCCCTGCCCCTCCATCCACCGCCCTGCCCTTCCTAGGGACACTGCCCTTTAAAAAAAAACATATTTTTTTGTAACATATGATAATTAATAAATCTCTTATTACATTGTAATTAATTTATTCCTCATTATAGACATTATATTTGAATGGTTAAATAATAATGGGAATAAAATATTCTTACAATTATTAATAACATAAAAATAAACATTCAACAGGAAGCTTTCCAGAAACGCCAGTGCGCTCGAAAGTGCTCTTTTAGAAAAATACTGCGCGTCAAAAGTGCCCTTTTGACAAAAAGCCCCCCCTGCCCTTTTCAAATCCTAGCTGGAGCATTTCTAATACATTGCAGTAGATGTATTTCTTCAGAGCCAATAGGCACCAGACTACGTTGTTTGACAAGTTCGTTTGTAAAAAATATTGGTGAGAGAGGGGGGGCCGTAAAGGAATCACCCGTTACTGTCAATACATGTAAATGAATATAAATGAAATGTTAATACATGACATGAAGCATTTAATTTCAGTTGAAAAATATGAAATATTTAATTTAAATGTGGTTTGCTTGATTTGCTTGTGTTTTTTTTTACCAGGTGACCGATTTCAGGGTGCACCCATGATTGTTTAAACACTGACCAAATGATTAACATTGCACATGTGGTGTTTAGTTCTTGTATATTATTCATCATTTCATCATTCCTAGCTCTTTATGCACCTTTTAACCCTCTGTACTAATGAACGATTCAGATGCTTTCCGCAGTAGCGTAAATTTCAGACATAAAATTCGCATGCAGATTTTGTAACATAAACTTTTGTCTTTATCTGTCAATTAATGTACAAATAAATATTCTTTGAAAACTAAAGACTGCGATTTGATTAAAGCATTTTTTGACTTGAATAAATGTCAATGAAACAAAACATTAACAAAAATAACAGTTCTGAATGATTCAGACGCTTTCCGCAGTTGTGTAAATTTCGGACATAAAATTCGGATGCTGATTTTGTAACAGAAAAAACTTTTGTCTTTATCTGTAAATTACTGTACAAATTAATATTCTTTGAAAACTAAAGACTGCATTTGGAATAAAGCATTTATTGAATAAAATAAATGTCAATGAAACAAAACAATTCCCTATAGGTAAAACTCGTACCGTACCGGCGAAAAACATCGCCATCGGATTTTATTCCGCGGACCAAAAAATCGTTAGGGCCGGGGGCAAAAAATTGGGTCTGGTGGGTTCCCTGAACCAAGACTATTTTTTTGTTTAGCCAAATATAATAATTATTGTTATTTGTTGTTGTTCATTTTGTGTTTGTACCACACACAAAGCAAAAGGTACATTCATATGTAGAGCAAATTAGCTTATGATGAGGGTCATCATCATAACGCTGTAATTTGGCTACTACTTGTTTTCCTTAGCGTCAACTTAGATAGGTACTTTATTGATTCCTAACAAGTAGAAATGTCTACAAATAATTTATTAACATTTTTCAGTCACTTTCATACTTAACTTTCTCGCCAGGTTCTGAAAATATTTGTTTGAACAGCAATTTTCAAACCAGTATACAATTATTGAATTTTCAATTGAGAAATTGCATTGTTAGGTTTAGATATTTTTTCTTGAGAATACATGCACTGTAAATGTGATGTGATTTGTAAGTGTTCAGTGTTGTGTTGTTTATTTTCAATTTCATTTTTTCCGAATATCATTATGTCAATAAATTTGAGTCGGTGGTGTGATGTTTCCGTCCTGTGAATCCCAGTCCGGTCCTGCTAAGTCACTAGGACCGAAAGTCCTGTGGACTTTAAATACTTTTGGGAATGTCTGTTTAACTCGCAGTCTGTTCAGTTCATATGCTGTTTGCTGCTCATCAGTATCTAAGGTTTGGAGATGAAGCCTTAACAACTTGAATCTAGTTAGAAAGGTATTAAATTAAATATAATTTTTTAAGGGATTACAAATAAGTGAAAGTACGTATCTATTCTATTTCTAAGTGGTAAAGGGTTAAAAAGAACCTAGCAACATTAAATACACGAGGCTTAAATATCTGCTTATGTTAAAGGGACCAGCCAGCGATAATGGATTTAAGGAGAATTTCGGAACACACAGCCACCACAGCTAAGAAAAGGTCAGTTGCTAGTTTTAACAAACATTTAAAGTGTCCACCAAACAACTAATTTAGGGAAAGATCTAGGATTCCAAAAGGTACATGGGTGTCTAAGCCTCTTCGAAAGGGGCAGTGTTCAATATGGAACCATGCTAGTGATATTTTTTTATGATTAATAAATAAATCTTCTGAATTTGTTTGTCTTCAACTTTTATATAAGGTTCTTAAGCATTGTCTATTCGTTTTCAATTGTATATTTGACAAAATAAATACAACTTCAACAGATTTTTTTTTTCTTCGTTTTTGAATTTGCCAGAGGGGAAATGCAGGGCTCGCGCTGTTGTTCGCCACTTGAGCCATTTGCGAAAACATTGAGAATTCGGCTCAAGAAAAATCCGATTTGCGAAAATGCTTAAATCTAAAAAAATTTCATTGAAAACAGCCGCCATTTTAACCCGAAACTGGTTTTCTATATTTTTCTCTTTGTTTCAATGAAAGTATTCGCAATTTGAACAGTGAACGAAAACCGGTCTGCACCTGTATCGAGACATCGCTTGACCTTATTATTATTGAAGTGCACATGGTAGCTGGCCAATCAAAACTGAGCTCGCTTACACATGAAATGACGTTGAATGAAACGTAAAAATGGGTGGAGCTTTGAATACACAGTTAATATTGTCGTCTGCAAACAAAATAGCGGCCGGTCGCAAATGTCGTATTATAAGATTAAAAATGAAAATAAGCATGACAATAAATTAATTATTTCCAAGCTGACTATCGATCTTAATTAAAGAGTGATAATTAAATAATTAGGTCTATGTCGTTGATGTTACAACTTTCTGCCGATTTTCGATTGAAATGAAAAGGTGATAATTAATTAATTTGATCGTTTTACTCACACACTATGCAAACTAACAGCGGCGTATTTTAATCAAAGGAAAACGTGAAAAACACGCGCGGTTTAATTGCAATTAAAGTTTAATTAAAGGTTGTTAGTATCCCCAGTGTCTACAGTTGATTGTGAACGAGGGTTCAGTAGGCAGAATGTAATCAAAACTGATCTAAGAAATTGTTTGACTGTAAAAAATTTGGAACATCTCATGAAAATCTCAATTGAAGAAACAGACTGCAAAGATGTTGACTTTAAAGTGATCTACAAACTGTGGGCTGGTAAAAAACAGTGCAGAATAATAATGAAATAATAATGATACATGTCATGACTTTGTTCTCTGTATATAGCAGGATTTGTTTGCAATGCATTTTGCGAATGAAATGTATGCTTATATTTTAAATGCCATTCATCATGTTGTTAAATCAAAGTACTGACAGTACTGGTGTGACGATGCTTTTGAAGAGGATTGATATAAAAGCATCTATTTAAGTTTATCTACATCACCACAATTGTGTATGTGGGTACGAAAATTTTGGGTAGGAAAAAAATGGGTACGAAAATTTTGGGTATAACAATTATGCCAAAAAAATTAAGTACGTAAAAGGATTTGGTTGCGAAAAAAATTTGGGTACGAAAAAAATTGGGTACGAAAAAAAATTTGGTTACGACTTACGAGCAAAAATGTGGGTACTAAAAAATATTTTGTACGAAAAAAATTTGGTACGAAAAATGTAGGTAACGAAAAAAAAAATGGGGGTATGGGGAAGTAGTACCCGTGGGGAACTTGATCCTTTCAGCGAAACTGGGAGGCGGGTTACATTCTTGATCAAATATAGCAAGAAATATCTTTAAAAAGGTATTTGACGTGTATTTTCTGTACCACTTATCTTAAAAAACTGTCTGTTACAGTAAAACGTTTGTGGGTTATAACATTACTTTTCAGCATATAAATTCAAAACTTGACATGCTCTTTAATTACACCATGCTCTTTAATTTCACATGTATATCATACCAAACTTTATATTTCGTTGTTTCCTTTCCTAAGTTAATGATGCTATGTGTATGGACGTGATTTCACAATCCCATGTGCATGAACATATACTTTTTCTCTTTTGATTATTGTTCTTTTTCTCTAATTCAATAAGCTTAGGCATGTTTGTTCGTTGAGTACGGCAATAATTTCATGATGATTCCCGATAGAAAGTGGGTATGAGGACATACACTGCAACGCCGATATATCGCGGTTGTTGGGATCCAAAGATCGCGAGCGCGATATATCCGGCGCGCGATATAATTCGAGAAATGTCTAACTAAATTGTATTGCGGTTAATTTGTCAAATTTCCCCAATGTTTTCATTTTATATACGGCGATGCTACATATTTTTATAGTAATAATTGCAAACCAATTCTACAATAAACATTTTTAATAACTACATACGTATCTGTATTTATCATAAAAACCAAAATGTAAATTATTGTTTTCATTTTCTTGAACGATCGCTCGCGAAACAGTTAAAAAAAAATTCTTGCCTTAAAAAAAAGTCTAAAATATAATTGTGCATAGATTCGAATTTACCCTTATAAATAGTCCTAATGAAGGAACTGAAACAGCGTAACGGTAACGATACAGCGTGTTTGAATGATATTTTATTAAGAGGAAATGTCAATGCCACATAATTCGCGAGATACCGCGGTAGTTTAGTTGAAATTTACAACGAAACTTTTTATGGAAATTAAATTATCTCAATGTTGTACCCGTAACGAAACTTTTATTTACAAATAAATACACCCATGCCAATTTTCGCGCGCTTTTTATTAGAACAAAGAAATTCATGACCAGTACCGAAATTAAACGATTTATATACCAGTAAACTGCCATAATTACCTTTGAAATGACACTTATTGGTTATTTGTTAAGTGTTAAAAACAACCCCAGCCGTGTGTACACAACACTGTCACTTATCGACTGTTTTTCACGCTTCACTGCGTGCCATAGTAAGCCGTGACATATAGGGTGTTAATACTTGCAAGAACCGGTTTTTTTTGCTCAAGTTAGCGAATTCTCAGAGCCATAGCCAAAGCGCGATATATTGGACAGCGCGATATAACGGTCCGCGATACATCGGCGTTGCAGTGTAGTCGTAAGAGCACTTGAATACGTGAGTTCGCCCATGAACACATGGTAAGGTTAACTAAATCTCCGTGATATGACCTAACATGTGTTTAAAACAGCAAACAATATCCAACAAACGAATGAATTGTCAAACATAGTATGTGCACTAATGTGGCTATGTAATTTATGTTTGAAAAGTTTATAAAATATGCAAAATGAGAAAGCACGCAGAATAGCGAGTATCACAGATATGATATGGCTTTTATGCTATTTATATACCATAGTCGCTACAACGTTTACAAATGGCAGGTTCGAAATAATTCGTTTTCTTTACACTCATGATCGCGTTGAAAGTTAATTATACACGTTTTAATTCGCAATTTATTTACTAAATCACGACAAATGTCAAATACAATACAGAAATGGCATAGTTGTTTCATTGATCTATAAACATATAATGGATTGAATATAACTGATTTAAAATAACGTTTTCAAACTATTATTAAATCTTTTCCCAGAATATGCTGACAGCTGTCCTTTTTATAGCTGAGCTTCTTATACCTTTATCAATGATAATCAGCAAGGTATGCCGATTAGAAAAATCGAGCTATCTCAATCTGACTGGCTCGGTCTTTTACATAAGTTGCCATTGTGAAGAATTTTTTCATGATATGATAACTTAGACGATGCTTTGCAGCATCGTCAAAAATGTGTTGTATGAAAATATCTCTATTACTATGAAAATTGTGATGTGATGTATATTATGATATGTGACATGTGCTTGTTGTCATTAAAAGAAATATGAACAATCTATAGTATACTGTATATATTGTTATTTGAAACAAACGAAAACTGGTTGGCAATAGGCCCAAAACGCACCACAGACAATCTAGGATCCAAAATTTTTTCGGAGGGGGGGGGGCATGCCTTCGGCCCCCCCTTAGATCTGGGTGGCTCAAAGATATTTTGGGCCAATGCTAGCCCTGAAATTGGGGGATAAAAATGGAGCAGGGTACTGCAAAGTGCAATTTAAATATATATATTATTAATAATTATACTTTTAAACAAAAATTTCAATATGTGTTTCATATACCATCTTATATACCAAAACATTCTATAAGATTAAGTGATTTAGCTACATTTTTTCAAGTCCAAATTTGCCCGAGTGTAACTAAGTTCTTTTGTAAAATAAAATATTATATTTTATTATGTTAAGGTGACAGCTGTACAGATATTGTGACTCAGTATTATATTTTAGTAAAATACCAAAATCAACAATTGGAAAACCAATGGCCACCAAATCTAGAGGTTTGAAGCGTGCTACATCACCAGTAAGAGGACCCCAGTCGGCAATGAGGGGACATCGGAAAGTCCTGGCAGAACTCCAGACCAGTGGGCTTGGTAATGACCATGATTTGTAAAATGCTGGTCTAGTAACTCATGTATCAAGCAAATAAATCACATTAATGTACGCAAAAAGGATGTCATTTGTTTCTATTAACATTGGTAAGAAAATTATGTAAGAAGGTCAGTAAAAAATATTTTTAATTTTTTTCTTGCTGTTCCCCACTTAAATTTGAATATGCAATCACATTCAGATATTATCCAATCTCTATTTATATTGATTTTTTTGTTGTTGTTTTAATTTAAAGGTAATTTAGCAAATACAAGTGCATCAATAAAAAATTATCAAAAACCTAATACTTATTTTCGTGAATGATCAAATTAAGCAAAATGATTGAAAACTCAATTTGCAATACCTCCAAAAAGTTATGGTGGGCGCAAGAAAAGGACAGTTTTGTTTCACGTTTTATTTACAGTATGGTTTTTAATGTTTTATGATGGAGGCGCAACATGATAGTCAATTATTGACGTTTGGACACTTGATTGATCGGTATTGATGAATGTAGTATTCCAGTGAAACAGTGTACAAGTTATCGGCTTGCAGTATCAATATAAAGCATATACATGCAAACAAACCAGAATACAAGTAAAGAACAAAAATTCAATGACAAAATTATTATTTCATAATTTTGCATTTCGCTTTTTCAATACAATTTATCCTAGTTAGTAGTGTGTTAATATTTCAGTATCGGAAAGTGCAATAGGAAAGGTCCCTAGTAAGAAGACTGTGCAGTTTGCAGCCGAGCGTGTTGGGAAAGACCAGAGGATGACATCAGAGGCCAGTTGCTTTGAAGACCAGTCAGGTAAACAGAATAATACACAAGTACTGGTGGTGGATATTTCTTGAGAATCTTGGTATGTACATGAAGAGCGTTGTTTAGGAAGGGGCTGGGGCCCTTTCGATTGGGACAAGTTGTGTCATTTAAACTAAAATTGGGAATTTGGTATTGCTGTTTTTTTTGCTAATCAACAGTTTAAAATATTAAGAATCAAAATACGTTCAATTTCAATTGGACATTTAAGGCCATCATTTGTTAAAACATACACATTTTGAGAAAGGGAATGGGGCATATTTTAGCTGGGACTTTGACTCCAAAATAAAAATAAAGCAATAGGTTTTGCACACAAAAACCCCCACAAATTTCTGGTGAATGTGAAAAAAGAATCTTTTTAATGCTGTAATCAATGGATATTTGATCTTGAAACATTACATTTGAACAGATAAACTGAAAAGTAATGAACAATAAATGCTCTATTTTATTAACCAGGTTTTCCGAAGGAAAAAACTGGTTATTAGATTGGCGAATGCGGGCGGGCTGGCTGGCTGGCGGGCTGGCGGAACAAGCTTGTCCGGGCAATAACTATGTCGTTCATTGTCAGATTTTAAAATCATTTGGCACATTTGTTCACCATCATTGGACGGTGTGTCGCGCGTAATAATTACGTCGATATCTCCAAGGTCAAGGTCACACTTTGAGTTCAAAGGTCAAAAATGGCCATAAATGAGCTTGTCCTGGCCATAACTATGTCATTCATTGTGAGATTTTAAAATCATTTGGCACATTTGTTCACCATCATGGGACGGTGTGTCGCACGAAAGAATCACTTCAATATCTCCAATGTCTAGGTCGCCACGACTAAAAATAGATTTTTTTTTTAAACAAACTTACAAAGGGGGGTAATTTTGTTTGTTCATTTCAAAAGTTCAGTTTGAGTTTTCTCCCTTTATCAGATTTTTTTTCACAATGAAAACCTGGTTTTGTGACAATTTTGTCCCTTGTTTTAATTTCCATTTGTAGGGGGGCTCCTGTATTGATTGCAAAACAGTCAAGCATTGTTTCTTTTATTCTTTTGTAAGAGTTAGAATAAGCTAATCAGGGATAACACTTTTCCTGATTGATGCTATTATCTGTATGAAGGAAGTCTCCTTAACACTGGGATGTGTGTGATTTCTGCTCCATTCAGCTGATTTCCTCCTTTTGTCTCAATGAATCAGCTGATTTCCTTCTTTTGTCTCATCCAATCAGCTGATTTCCTTCTTTTGTCCCATCCAATCAGCTGATGTCCTCCTTATGTCTCATCCAATCAGCTGATTTCCTTCTTTTGTCTCATCCAATCAGCTGATTTCCTCCTTTTGTCTCATCCAATCAGCTGATTTCCTCCTTTTGTCTCATCTATTCAGCCAATTTCCTCCTTTTCAATGCCAAGATTGCTTGACAAAAACTTCTTAACTTAACTGATTTTTAAGACCTTGAAATAAATAGTTATTAACCTAACTGGATTTGTTAAGAAATAAAGACAAATAGTTCTTAACTTAACTGGATTTGTTTAGAAGTAAAGACAAATAGTTCTAAAATTTGGTTAAGATGTAAAGACAAAAAGTGTTTAACTTAACTAGATTTGTTTAGAAATAAAGCCAAATAGTTCTTAACTTTTCTTGAATGTGTTAGAACTGAAGACTTTTGGTATACCCAGTACTAAGGGCGGGTAGGAGGCATGGCCAAACATTCCCACATTATGGTTTATATATTAAAGCTTGTTTATTCAGGGATTGAGTTTGAAGCAGACAGTGCGGCCTTAGACAGTATTCTCAACGACACTGGCATACAGGTACCTGTGTCTGTACCAGGGAGCGTGTCCAGACACACCATAGCTACAGCAATGGTATGTTGTTATATCTAAGGTTCTTGCTAGAATCAAATGGCCAAAAAAACGTACACAGAATATATATAAGGAAAAAATAATTACTTTTAAAGAATAAGAACTATCTGGATTAAAACAAGAATAGAAAAATTGAAATAACTCAACTATAAAAGTAACATTTCAAAATGCTGTAAACATGTCATGGAAATTATAGTGACTGAAGGAACCAAGGATAGTCGATGAAAGCTGCACATGTTTCTTACATAGTTTTTCTTCTATATTAAGTTGGTACTGTAAAACGGTACCATTCCCAATGAGATCATTTTCCCCAATTTCAAAATAAAAAACTCCCAATTCTCAAAACCAATCCCAATATGATGAAAAGAATCTGCGAAGAGTTGCATACGCACATGTTTATCCTTTTGTCAAAACATCGCAGTCTACACAATGGGTCAGTATACCTGCTAATTGTGTTTTCACAACATCCAACACTTTGTCCAGTTTTATCCGGATTCTCTGTGTACTGGGTGCTGTATAAGTACAATAACTGATTCAATAATGAATCATCTAAAAGACCATAACAATCAAGATACAGCATGTTTAATTATCCCCCGCCAGAGGCGGAGGGATATTGTTTTGGCGTTGTCCATCCGTCCGGCTGTCCGTCCGTCCGGCACTTTTGTGTCCGGAGCCATATCTTGGAAGTTCTTTGGTGGATTTCATTTAAACTTGGTATGAGTATATATATGCATAAAAGGATGATGCACGCCAAATGGCATTGTACACCATCTGTTAAAAACAGACTTATGGCCCTTTGTATCTTGAAAAAATGCTTTTTAGTGTCCGGAGCCATATCTTGGAAGTTCTTTGGCGGATTTCATTATTATTGGGGATATTGTGGTTATCTCCGCCGTCCGTCCGTCCGTCCGTCTGTCCGTCCGTCCGTCCGTCCTGGCCACTATCTCCTCCTACACTAAAAGCACTAGAACCTTGAAACTTACACACATGGTAGCTATGAGCATATGTGCGACCCTGCACTATTTGGAATTTTGATCTGACCCCTGGGTCAAAAGTTATAGCGGTTGGGGTGGGGCCGCGTCAGAAATTATCACTCATTTTTTTAGGTTATTTTACATTTACTTCTTTATTTCTACACCGATTCACTTCAAATTGATACTGGACCTCTCTTATGACAATACGGTCAATCTCAACCATGCATGGCCCCATTCCCAACCCTGGGGCGCCCCGCCCACATAGGCCACACCCACCAAAAATTTCCATTTACTATAATTTTTTCATTTCTACACGGATTCACTTCAAATTGATACTGAACTTTTGTTATGACATTAGGGTCAATCTCAACTATGCATGGCCCCAATCCCAACCCTGGGGCGCCCGCCCACATAGGCCACACCCACCAAAAAATTCCATTTACTTTAACTTTTTTATTTCTACACGGATTCACTTCAAATTGATACTGAACTTCCCTTATGACATTAGGGTCAATCTCAACTATGCATGGCCCCATAACCAACCCTGGGGCCCCGCCCACATAGACCACACCCACCCAAAATTGCCTTTACTATAATTTCTTCATTTCTACACCGATTCACTTCAAATTGATATTGAACTTCTCTTATGACAATACAGTCAATCTCAACTATGCATGGCCCCATTACCAACCCTAAGGCGCCCCGCCCACATAGACCACACCCACCCAAAATTGCCTTTTACTATAATTTCTTCATTTCTACACCGATTCACTTAAAATTGATACTGAACCTCTCTTATGACAATACGGTCAATCTCAACTATGCATGGCCCCATTACCAACCCTGGGGCCCCACCCACATAGACCACACCCGCCCAAAATTGCCTTTTACTATAATTTCTTCATTTCTACACCGATTCACTTCAAATTGATACTGAACTTCTCTTATGACAATACGGTCAATCTCAACTATGCATGGCACAATTACCAACCCTGGGGCGCCCTGCCCACATATGTCACACCCACCCAAAATTGCCTTTTACTATAACTTCTTCATTTCTACACCAATTCACTTCTAATTGATGATGAACTTCTCTTATGACAATACGGTCAATCTCAGCTATGCATGGCCCCATTACCAACCCTGGGGCACACCTAGGTCAAACATTCGGCGTGGGGATACGCGTCGGCCTCTGCCGCGCCATTTCTAGTTGAAACTTGGTATGAGTATATATATGCATAAGAGGATGATGCACGCCAAATTGCATTGTACACCATCTGTTAAAAACAGTCTTATGGCCCTTTGTATCTTGAAAAAATGCTTTTTACTATAGGCACTTTTGTGTCCGGAGCCATATCTTGGAAGTGCTTTGGCGGATTTCATTTAAACTTGGTATGAGTATATATATGCATAAGAGGATGATGCACGCCAAATGGCATTGTACACCATCTGTTAAAAACAGACTTATGGCCCTTTGTATCTTGAAAAAATGCTTTTTACTATAGGCATTTTTGTGTCCGGAGCCATATCTTGGAAGCGCGTTTTTGTGAAAACGCACGACTTATTAATTCACCTAAATAAATTGTGAAGGCTTAAGAACCTTCCTTTGTCTTAGTTTTGTGTTATTGTCCTCCGTACGTCCATCTATCATTATGTTCATCCGTCCAATTTGCACCCATCCTCAAACAAAGCATATGTTGCGGGGGATACCTTGGGCCTTTCAGGCCCTCTTGTTTGAAATTAATTTTGAGGAAATGTCTATTCAATATCATTGGAAATATAGTTTAATTTAAAGTCCCAGTTCGTGGAATAGATCGTTGTTTTGCATATAAATCTTATAGCGAGACATAAATTTTACATTAATTCATTGAAATATATTCTTTATCGAGGTTGACATCGAAAACCTGGTCAAAGTCGGTTTTGAATTGATTAAATAATATAAAAATGATCATAAATACATGCAATAGGCAAAAATCATTGCAGCGTCGCAAGTTATGCAAATTATAACTATGCATGTATTTAGCTTTCACTAAACATTATTAGCATATGGAAGATAAATACATAGATAAGGCAAAAACGTAGCGTTGCAACTCAGTTTCCGTCTGTAACAGATGTATTTGCATTTGTTCTTACCTTCTGTCCGCTAAATTAGCCCGTATCTACAACTTTGTTTGTTTAGGTTTGAATAAACGTGTCGAATCATGAATATTAATTAGGTCGTTTTCGTACATTACCGTACCCCAAAATAAAAATCGCTATCTTGTTTGTTTTCAACCGATTTCAACCTGATTTTCAGTGATATCCTCAATAAAAACACATTTTCTTACGATTCTGCCCATATATATTGCTTGGACTGGGACTTTACACTAACAACAATATTTTTAACCAAAATTAAAAGATTTCAATTGTCTGTATGCTTCATAGTTTTTATACAAATATCAATACATCCATGCTTTCAATGGGGTAAGGTGAAGTTTTACATAAGGGGCATAATTTTTCGCGCTTTTTATCGCCACAAAGGATGAACATCAAATACATGTGCACTGTTTATTTGAAGCTAGAATTTGATAACGTGGTGTTAACATGCAAAATCAAAAGTGTGTTTCGGATTTCAAATTTAATTATGGTCATTTGAGAATGAAACAAAACATTTACAATTTAATGTAATTTATTAAAAAATAATTAGTTAAAAGGTTTACATGTAAAAATAAATGTTTTGGAAATATTAAGCATTACATGCACAATTTCAACGAGGATTACACAAGGATGCCATCATCAGTCTCCTGAGAAACTGGCAACGATTTTTTTGTGGAGGAGTACATTATAAGGAATTATTAGTGTGGTAGGTATAGCAACGCCAACAAACTGCCACAAAACCTTTAAAATTATCCATTGATAGTGACACTGGGTTATTCATGCTTAACTGATTCACAATCGTTTGCATCTTTTATGCCTTGGTGCCATACTCTAATACTACTTGTTAAGTAGTATGTAACAAATGTTGGTGTAAAATGAAAACAGCCAAACAAATCACTGGTACCGATTATCACTTGTGCGTTTGTAAAATTCTGGATTTTACAATTGGGGAATATGTATCACATATTGAGTCCAGTGCATAGTTGTCAGATTTTGATTATAGCAACATTTCATTGATGGTCCAGTCTAGTGATGCAAACCTGGTTAAGTCACAGGCAGGTTTTCTTACAGAACCTGAGGCTCAGAGTCCCAATTTAGACAGTTGATACTTTCAAGCACGGTTTCAGTTTAAAGAGTGTTCAGTTTAATAAACTCATTGTTAATAGAAACAGGATTTTGCAGGAAATTACTCATCACTTTGATGTTAATATGCAACATGTTTATAAATTGTGTACATGTTTTATTTAGTTTTAGGCATAATTAATAAATTTCCCAATTTGGATGAAAACGCAGCTAATTTTCCCTATTAAACGGGTTCCAGTACCATTCCCAAAGTGATGAGGAAAAACGCTGTTCTTATGGCTTCCAAAGGTGGTGTTAAAAGGTTATGTCCAGAGATAGCGTCCAAAGGTGGGGGTACAAAGGTCGGGTACAAAGATGAAGTCCAATGGTGAGAGTTCAAATACAGAATTGAAATGTTGGGTCCTATGATGGGGTCTAAAGATGGTGTCCGATGATGGAGTCAAAAGATTGGGTTTGTTTTGGCCTTTAGATTTGGTCTCAATATGGGATTAAAAAGTGGTGTCAAATAATGGGAGTCCAAAGTTTGGGTCCAGTAATGACCACATACAGGTGGGGTCCAAAGCTAAAACCTACTATGGCAGTTCAAAGATGAGGTCTGATAATTTGGTTCATAGGTGGGGTATAAAGATGGAGGGCAAAAATGGAATACCAAGGTTGAGTCCATTGATAGCGCTCAAAGGTGGAGTCAAAAGATGGCGACCACAGGTCGGGTCCAACATATGTTTTAAAGTTTGGATCTTATAATTGTGTCCAAAGATGGCCTTAAAGGGATAAGTTCAAAAGTAAAGTCCAAAGATGGAGTCCAAAAATGGCGTCTAAAGGTTGGATTCAAATATGGGGCCCTGATATGTAGTTCTCATTAAAGGTTCCAAAGCTGCAGTCCATTGTGTGATAAACTTTTAATTCTGTTGCATATAGAGGCGTACAAGCAGTATGGCCCCTCCAGCTAGGGTCCCAGTGAAGGAGTTCCAGAGAGCCTGTGAGGAAGTTCTGAACAAGGGCAGCCAGCCAGCCCCCAAACGACAAAGACTAGAGAAGGAAACTTCTGGTATTTGTCTTTTCCAAAGGCTTTCACTTGTTGCTATCACTCATAAAAGGGTAACTTTAATGTCAAGTTTTGAATAATAATTTGTGTTCATTAGCAAAAATAAGAAATTACCAGAAAATCTTTAAAAAAATATTGTAAGAAATAAATTCCCCCAAAATGCACTGTATCATGGTTTTGGAATCTTGCGTCTAAAGGAAACATTCTTTCATACTTTTTTCTATGAAATACAATCTTTGCTCTCCTATTTCTTTTATAGCTTCATGTCATAGATAACTCAGTTTCCAAAACATGAACTTTTTGTATTACAGACAATAGCAACTATAACTTAAAGCTGACACCATCCAAGACAGACTTTTGCTCCAAGTTTGATGTTCAGAAATCCAGTCTGTTTAAACAAGGTACTCTATACTTGTATAATGTGTCTTCAGCTGGGCAGGTTATGAGATTTGAAGGTCAAGACTGTTGATTGCTTCATGGCTTTTAACACCAGGGAAAGGACACTCTTAATATTGAGAGTCCAATGATCAATTTATCTTACATGCAAAAAATCGTAGTTCTTTGATGAATAGAGCAAGGTCGGGAAGTCCTGATGCTTTAAAGCTAATCTATAAGATTTACACTAACACATGACTTTTCACCATTTGCCTGTATGTTGTTCAGTAAAAACAAATGCAGAAACACTTTTAATGATGCAAATGAACAAATTAAAACAATATTCAAATGATAAAACTTCTATTTCATTGTGCTCTAAAGTAAGCGATTTTGAAACAATGTAACCAGAATAATAACAGGTGGATTGAACAATTGTACTTGTTTAATTACTGATGTTCACATGCCCTGTGTTTTCAGACACAAATCCCTTTGGAAGGCCCAGCTTATATAACCCGAGTAGACCTGTAGCTGATGAGAGCAACCCTTTTACTGTACCCAGTCGACCGAGTCTTGCACAGCAGGTGTGGAAAAGGAAGAATCAGGACTCTGGTGCCCCTGCTGTGGTGAAAACCGAGTCGTCAGCACAACCAGATATACCCAGAACATCTTCCACTGAAAGTTCACAATCATGGACCCCATTTTCTAGACGTTTCAGTCTAGCAGCTCGTAACTTCGCCCAGGATGGTGCACCCACCAATGGTCGGCTGAGTATTAGTGCGATGACACCTCGAAGAGTGCCCAAAACCGAGGGCGATAGAAAAGGCATGGCCATAGCAACTGGAAGTGTGTCATCATGTTTTGGTTCAAATGCAGTGGAAGACTCCTTGAAAGTGCCTATAAAAGATGAAAAAGACAGACAATTAATTGATACTCGCACTGCTGGCACTTGTGTGGAAAGCTGGTCTCCATTCTCCAAAAGGACCAGCCTTGCAGCCAGACAGGAGAATCCAGCTCCAAATGTTGGGATTGGGAGACCGAGCTTAGGTGTGAGTTCAATGACACCCAGGCGTGTCCCTAGAAGTGACAGTCTGCCGAGTGTTACTAAAAACTACATGCCGTCAGTGGGTCGAATTAGTTTGGCCATGCAGACTCCACTGAGGGTTGTCAAAGAGGAGAGAGCGGATGAAGACAACGGGGATGCTGAAGATTTTGAAGACAAGCTAGCTACAAAACTAGAGTTTGGAGATTGTAATGGGGAATCCACTGATGAGAGACAAATTGAGGCTCCAGTCACTCCCAGCAACTTGTGGGGGATCGGCAATACTGTAATTTTGAAAAAAGATGGCAATTTATTAAGGGAACCTTTTGCAAGACAAATTCAAAGCTACGTAAGTGCAATTAAATTTGTCATTGGTGTCTGATTTTTATAAAAGTTTGATAAACATTTTTATACTCAGCTGTTTTTAGCTCACCTGAGCACAATGTTCTCATGGTGAGCATTTGTGATTGTCTTTTGTCCGCCGTGCGGCGTGGGTCATGGGCGTCAACATTTGCATTGTTAACACATTTGCCACATGTATTGTACAATGTTAATCAAATTTGGTCAGAAGAATTGTCCTGGACGATTTTAAAATGGTTCCTGTTAAATGCAAATGCATGTGCTTATATCTGATTACAATACTAGACTCATCTATAATAGACTTTGACATTTCGCCCCTGATTACTGGGATATAAGTTGTCTGTTTACATGCAGTGCAGTATGCAGCCACGGCACATTGGCTTTTTTCCCTCACAGGTACCCATTTATACTCCTGCTATCCTGGGTGGAGACGAGCAAGCATGGGATAAATTTTTTGCTTAGGAAAATTCCATGGTCTGAGCTTTGAACCAGGGACCTTCCGGTTCCAAGACCAGCATCCAACAACTAGACCACGGTTGCTTGAAAAACATGGCCGCCAGGGGGAAGGGCATTTTTCCTTATATGGCTTTAGTAAAACCTTGTTAACCAGGGCTAAGCCTAGGTTCAAACTTGAGGGAGAAGTGACTTCATGAGGCTGCATGAGGCCACTAGAAGGAGAAGTGGTTTCTGTTCGGCGTTTAATAAAATCTTCACTTGTTTTATACCCCTCATTACACCAAGCCTATCATCATCAATGACAAACAAATAATATTTTCAAATTCAATAAATCCTTTCAAATTAAGTCACATAAATCAATTCATACAAATAAAACTTGTGATTTCCATGTGCATCATAAAAATAAACAGTACTTTAATACACTGCAACGCCAATATATCGCGGACCAGTATATCGCGCTGTCCAATATATCGCGCTTTGGCTGTGGCTCCCAAAAATCCGACAAGCATCATCACTAAATGACAATGTTTTAATCTGAGAATTCGCTAACTTAAGCAAAAAACCGGTTCTAGCTAGTATTAAATCCCTATATTTCGCGGCTTACTATGGCGCAGTGAAGTGTGAACAACAGTCGATAAGTGTTGTTTACCCACGGCTGGGGTTGTTTTTAACACTTAAGAAATAACCATTTCAAGTGTCATTGCAAAGGGAATATTGGCAGTTTACTGGTATATAAATCGTTTAATTTCGGTACTAGCCATGAATTTCTTTGTCGTGATAAAAAGCGCGCGAAAATTGGTGTGGGTGTATTTATTTGTAAATAAAAATTTCGTAGGGGGTACAACATTGAGATAATTTATTTTCCATTGAAAGTTTTGTTGTAAATTTCAACTAAAGTACCGCGGTATCTCGCGAATTATGTGGCATTGACATTTCCTCTTAATAAAATAAAATTCAAACACGCTGTATCGTTCCGTTACGCTGTTTCAGTTTCTTAATTAGGACTACTTATAAGGGTAAATTCGAATCTATGCACAATTGTATTTTATACGAATTTTTTACAAGAATTTTTTTAGCTGATTGGCGAGCGATATTATACATGAAAATGAAAAATATAATTTACATTTTGTTTTTTATGATAATTACAGATACCGGTACGTATGTAGTTATGAAAATGTTGATTGTAGAATTGGTTTGCAATTATTACTATACAAATATGTAGCAGGGCCGTATATAAAATGAAAACATTGGGAAATTTGACAAATTTACCGCAATAAAATAAAGTTAGACATTTCTCGAGTTAAATCGCGCGCCGGATATATCGCGCTCGTTATCTTTGGACCCCACCAACAGCGATATATTGGCGTTGCAGTGTAATGCAATGACAATCCAAACCCTATTTACATCATAATGTACATGAAAGTTAGTCAGTGATTTTTTTCATCCAATTGGGAATGGGTCCGGTACCCATGCCATTGTGAATTTTTCTGGTGGTGAAATCACCAAATTTGGGGAAAAAACGAGTCGTTACAAAACACAATCTGAATGCATGGGAAATACAATATATCTATTATTGTTTATCCGAATTTTATACATGTCCGAAATATGTACACTTGAGAATGCCTTACCTGTTTATCTTTAATAATCCAAATTGTCCTTGTTGTAATCTGGTTTAACAAACCTTATCAAACGTTTGTTAAATCCAGTTAATGCTTTCTTCATTATTGAATCACCATTACTTGTAATTTGAATCGCCAGCTTTGAATTGAACGCGGTTTGAATGTTACAATACATCCGCCATTTGCAATGTCGAAGGTCATGGCGTAGCAATTTAATTCTACTCGGATAATTTATATCTTATCGAGGAAATGTGTTCTATTGTGTAGTAATAGGACTTGTTAGTATAAAAATGAACTGTGATCCCAGTTTATATAAGACTAAGTGTTACTCGTAATTATCGGTGGATTAACAAACTGAAAAACTCACTGGACTTTTACAGTAGTGGATCTACGTAATTAATAGACCTATGATCAATTTTGTTTTTCTTTCTTTAACAATGCAGTCTGCCAAAAACCTGCAATTATCGGATGGTCAATCAATTATCACATAATCATTAGACAACTAACAGCATGCGCAAAGAGGTTGTGGGATATAAAATAAAGTCTTTTACGTATGGATAGATAAAATTATCGAAATTAGCACTATGCACGGGTGAGCTGTTAGTTTTCGTATATATGGTTATGAATTAATGTCTGACAAAATAAATTGCACATCGACTGAATAATTAGTGTTTAAGAGTTTTGAAACACAAAACAAGTAAACAGTAGAACATACTAAAATAAATCGTATTCGTATTTACTGTTGGGAATGTGTTGCGCGTGTAAACATTTTTGTGCGTAAATACATGTCTATAACGACGTCATTTCATCGCTCAGGTAAACTACTGCATATGTATATACAATACGCGTGTTCTAATTGGTTACTATCGATGTTAATGTACCCTTTACTCCGCCTGCAGGGCGTGTACTAATTGCGCTTGCAGAACAGAGAACTATCAAAACTGTCGGCGAAATGACACTCGCTTTCATCTTTTGATCTAAACCATTATTGTTTGGAGTGAATGCCCATGTATGCTAGTTGCCTGGATAAGCTTTCACAGCAGTCAATCTTTTGCTGTATTAATAAACTGATAACATAACAGGCGTCATCGTTGACTTTATGACATGTGAAAATAGAGAATTTTAAGATGGAAAAGTTGAGAAAAAAAACGTCGATGTTGTAAAAAAAGAAGGCAAAGTCAACTTCTCCTTCATGTAATTTAAGGGCGACATTATTATGTCCCGGGCGAAGTTATCGCCCACGTCACCCTCACGGCCGAGCCCTGGTTAACACTCTAGAGGCCACATTTATTGTCCTATCAAAATAAAACTTGGTGAGAAGATTGGTTGCAATGATATCTTGGACGAGTCTGAAAATGATTCCGGTTGTTAAAAAAAAAAAATGCCGCCAGAAGCGGGGCATTTTTCCTCAATGGTGCCAGTTGCTTGAAAAATATGGAACTTTTTTTTTTTATGGCTTTATGTGGCTATAGTAAAACCTTGTTAACAGTCTAGAGGCCACATTTATAGTCTGATCTTCATGAAACTTGGTCAGAAGATTTTGTTGCAATGATATCTTGGACGAGTCCGAAAATGATTCAGGCGGGTTAAAAAACATGGCGGGGCATTTTTCTTTTAATGGCTATAGAAAAAACTTAACACTCTAAAAGCCACATGTATTCTTAAAGTTACATTTATAGTTCACTCTTCATGAAACTTGGTCAGAACATTTGTTCTAATGATATTTTGGGCTGCACAGAAAAGGTCGGTAACAGTTCCTTTGTTTCTAAGGTGAGCGACTTTTTGCCTTTCAGGCCCTCTTATTATTAAAGTGATATTATGGGCATTTTTCACTGTTGAATTGAGCTGAAAAGAATTAACAGGTCAAAAGAGTAAGTTAAAATGTGGTTACTGACCAATTATCTGCAACTCATCTTGCTACCAGTTGTTTATAAAAATGTACTTTATATTCGATATTTTACGTGACTCACCCAGTCCTGTAAGCCGAAATGATCCGTAAAACAAAATTGTGTCTTTGTGTCGTATAAACGAATCTGCACTAAAACTAAATTTAGGTTCACATTGTACATGCGTGATCAGTTGTCAAACGAAAGTACGGTTGATATTCAAATGCATTATTTTTCTCTTTCCGGGATATTGTTTTAGTATGTTGATGCTGCATTAACAAATATGTGTATATGAAGGGAAAACACCAAAAATAAACAACGATTGCGATAGACACCTATAAACTGTTAGATGCCCATAATATCACTCTAAAGACTGAAAAAAAATAATAATGTGTGATACCTTCATTATGTCCTGTTCTGTTCTTCTAATACAAATCGTTTGATGTTGAGTGTATATCTTTTGTTCTTAGTTAAAGTTATGTACAATAGCTGCCAAGTTAATGTGCTTGGTATTGTAACAAGGGCTCACACGGGTCAAAAATATTCTTCGAGTTGGTGGGTCAAAATTTAAATACCCGAGAAAATTCGGGTCGGGTCAGGTCAGATAATACGTAAGTTAATTAAATTAAAACTACATTAATTGTCATACATTTGTAGCATGTTTTAGCATTCTTAAATATTCAACTGTTTGTCAAGTACATTGTTTAGAGTATTATACTTGTTATTGTTTTGATTTGTTTAATTATGAATGAAATACTAAACTGCATATAACTATAATGTTTACACTACGTTGTTAAACTTAACTAGAAATGGCGAGGCAGAGGCCGACGCGTATCCCCACGCCGCATGTTTGACCCAGGGGCGCCTCAGGGTTGGTAATGGGGCCATGCATAGTTGAGATTGACCGTATTGTCATAAGAGAAGTTCAGTATCAATTAGAAGTGAATCGGTGTAGAAATGAAGAAGTTATAGTAAAAGGAAATTTTGGGTGGGCGTGGTCTATGTGGGCGGGGCGCCCCAGGGTTGGTAATGGGGCCATGCATAGTTGAGATTGACTGTATTGTTATAAGAGAAGTCCAGTATCAATTAGAAGTGAATCGGTGTAGAAATTAAGAAATTATAGTAAAAGGCAATTTTGGTTGGGTGTGGCCTATGTGGGCGGGGCGCCCCAGGGTTGGTAATGGGGCCACGCATAGTTGAGATTGACCGTATTGTCATAAGAGATGTTCAGTATCAATTTGAAGTGAATCGGTGTAGAAATGAAGAAGTTTTAGTAAAAGACAATTTTGGGTGGGTGTGGTCTATGTGGGCGGGGCGCCCCAGGGTTGGTAATGGGGCCATGCATAGTTGAGATTGACCGTATTGTCATAAGAGATGTTCAGTATCAATATGAAGTGAATCGGTGTAGAAATGAAGACATTATAGTAAAAGGCAATTTTAGGTGGACGTGGTCTATGTGGGCGGGGCGCCCCAGGATTGGTAACGGGGCCATGCATAGTTGAGATTGACCGTATTGTCATAAGAGATGATCAGTATCAATTTGAAGTAAATCGGTGTAGAAATGAAGAAGTAAATGTAAAATAACATTTAAAAAATGAGTGAAAATCTCTGACCCGGCCCCACCCTAACCCCCATAACTTTTGACCCAGGGGTCAGATCAAAATTCCAAATAGTGCAAGGTCGTACATATTCTCATAGCTACCATGTGTGTAAGTTTCAAGGTTCTAGTGCTTATAGTGTAGGAGGAGATAGTGGCCAGGACGGACGGACGGACGGACAGACGGCGGAGATAACCACAATATCCCCACGCTTTTCAAAAAGCGTGGGGATAATTAGCAAATGATAGTAATACTTGGAATAGCGATCAAAAGTGCACGTATAGGAAAAACAACCTGTCAAGCAAAAATAAAGCTTGTCTCATTTTGAGGAGAGAAACCAAAATAACTTTCTTTTTTTTTGTTTACTCATACTTTCACTGTAAGCTCTAACTGTGTTTCTTAATCAAAGTCGATAAATGTTATAATAAAAGTTTTGTTTTTTAACTTCGCTATAAAGGGATGTGAATAACAAATTAAACCTGACATCAATGCCTTTGGTGCTTCGCTTCTATTAATTTATGACTATTTGTAATAACAACACTGCTTAAAATGATAAAGTATGTTATTTCACTTCACTTGTTTAAAAGAGATGATTTGACCAGACGTTCAACATGTTATCTTGAACTTCATTGCTTTCAACCCAAACCGGTATCGTTAGTAGAAACTTTTACCCAGATCCGGGGAATTTTTTTACCCGCGGATTCGGGTTTTGGGGTACCCGTTTGAGCACTAATTGTTACAAGTCTGCTGTTAAAACAATGACAATTTTAGAGTAATTGTTTTAGAGAAACAATTAAGGAATACTGTAGTTTTTCGTATATTATTATCTAAGTATATTGTATGATATTATTCAAGACGCCCAAAGGCACGCCATCAAGGGTTCCAAGACAACCCAACACACCCCAGACAACTCCACCTGCAAGGGTTCCAAGACAACCCAACACACCCCAGACAACTCCACCTGCAAGGGTTCCAAGACAACCCAACACACCCCAGACAACTCCACCTGCAAGGGTTCGACTGCCCATCACTCCTTCAACTCCCGCTTCAAGAGTGCCAGGTACGAAATGTCTAATGAACTGAAGTTGTAATAACTTTTTTTTTCTAAGAACTTACATTTTACAGTCATTCCAACAAAAATAAAAATTTGAAAATATTGGTTCTAATAGATATAACTGAAAGAAATATGGGTTCATTCGCTTGAAATTGCCAAAGACTGTTAAAACGAAGCAAAGGGGTCAGATGGAACTGTTTCTAACCCATTTTCGGACAGATAAAGCATTTTAAAATACATTTACAAGGGAAGGCGAGATTGGTTTGGGAAGCTCATGAGAACTATGTTGTGCTTCTGACGCAGCCAGAAGCCAATGTTGCTCGTATATGTTTGGATATTGTCATGGGAAATTCACATGGAATAAATATTGTGACACAAAAAATAAAAACGAGCATTTTGTATCTCGTTAAATCATTATTACCATACCACAGTGACATCTAGCGTTGAAATTATGGCTATTGCTATAAGGAACACAGATTTTTAATTGGTTAACTTTATTTTGCGAAATATTTTACAAATTATTTGTTGATTTTGAGTATTAATGTGGCTTTAAACTGTATTGTAATCAGGTTATAAGTATAAGTCAAACGTTAATGAAAGAGTGTGTCAAATAAAAAGTGATCAAACAAACTAGGAATAATATTCCAAAGTTATTGCAAATGTTGGCAAAAATGACCATTCCAATATAAGGGCGTAATGTCCTCGTTGGAACTTAAGACCTTAATGACTGGTTGCAAGAAAGATAACTGTGGTTGACAGTTATAACAATAATATACTCAGTTATGTACATATATATATTGTCAAAAATGTTGCACACAACTGTACACTTGTAAACTTATGGTTATGATTCTGAGAGAATTTCTGTAAAATAGTGTCTTGTGTAACTAGCATTGTTTGATTTTAAAGTAATAATAACAATAGACATATTGTGCGTTATTTCATATAGACACATCAATTCTGTTGATCTTACTTGCAAAAGAAAAAGTTATTGAATTACATAAACTTATATATTTGGATAGAGAGCTTACATGAAGAAAATGCTGACCAGTTAAAAGGAAAATACAGAAATTATATTAACTAGCAATGGAGACCCCTCCTTAAGCCTGCCCTTATTTGGCTGTGGCTTCAGAAAAAATCCTGTGGAAGAATCTGGACTGAAATATACCAGTCGCCAAATAAACTGTTGCTACATCCACTAGGTTTCCTTACATTAAACACTTATTCAGACACTCTTGGTTGTTAGACCTTGTTGCGCAGATAAACAGCATTTGATTGGTTGATCAGTCAGGGGTGTCAATTTTTCGGGATTATTCCGGAAATCTGAATTTGAGCTGTTTTTGGTCGATTTTGAGCTAAATGTAAATCAGATGAGGTTTTTTAAGGCGGGTGGGGTTGGGTGGGGGTTGGGACAAATTTGTTTGAGTGCGCGATCATTTGATAACCTGTGAGAACGAATATTGTTATAGCCAATGTCCGCCATCTTGAAATTTTAAATTATCTATTAACAAAGTAAAGCACTGCAAATGGCTATTATAGCATATTTTAAACAATATGTTAACCAAATTATATATTAATTGCATATTTGCTGTGTTACTGGTTACTGGTTTTCATTTTCTGCAGTCAAAGGATAAGCATCTGCCCTTCATCCTTAGGACCCAGACTCACGGCTTAATTTTCTGGATTTCAATTTGTATACCCCCCTTCGAAGAAGAGGGGGTATATTGCTTTGCACATCTCGGTCCGTCGGTCCGTCCACCAGGTGGTTTCTGGATGATAACTCAAGAATGCTTATGCTTAGGATCATGAAACTTGATAGGTAGATTGATCATGACTCGCAGATGACCCCTATTGATTTTGAGGTCACTCGGTCAAAGGTCAAGGTCACGGTGACCCGAAATAGTAAAATGGTTTCCGGATGATAACTGAAGAACGCATATGCCTAGGATCATGAAACTTGATAGGTACATTGATCATGACTGGCAGATGACCCCTATTGATTTTGAGGTCACTAGGTCAAAGGTGAAGGTCACATTGACCCAAAATAGTAAAATGGTGTCCCAATGATAACTCAAGAAAGCTTATGGCTAGGATCATGAAACTTCATAGGTACATTGATCATGACTCGCAGATGACCCCTATTGATTTTCAGGTCACTAGGTCAAAGGTCATGGTCACAGTGACAAAAAACATATTTACAAAATGGCTTTCACTACAACTGAGAACCCATATGGGGGGCATGCATGTTTTACAAACAGCCCTTGTTGGACAATTGACACCCCTCTCAGTTGATTTAATAAACAGTTTCACATGGTCAATTATCAATTACATGCCCCCTTTGGAAAACGTAATGACTAATAGGGGTTGCTAATTAGGTATGTTTTTGTTAAAGTATTTTTTCGCATTATATCATTTTTGGGTTGACCATAAGTCTTTGGATTGAACATGATTTCTCTTTCTATCATTTGCCTGGAGATAAAAGCATTGTGGTACTAATAATACTTTGAAATATAGCAATTAATTTCCCTATGCTAATGAGCAGAGCTCCAGATAAGGGTCGTATTTTCGTAATTACGAATTATTTTCAAGTCCGTTATGTATTTATTTTTAAATCTTGTCGTACCATTAAGAATTACAAAATCGAGTTACGAATATTATTTTAACATCAGTTCGTATCGATTTTTATTGAGTTCTTTTCGTGTATTAAAGATCTTTTTGGTGCTTATATAGAATGGTTATCGGGTTTGTTTAACAAAGCGCATTTTTTTCCAATAAAAGCGGCGTGTACAGTCTATCTGTCAAAAAACAATTGCGGCGCCCAGAGAGGGTCTTAAAAAACTGCAAAGCGTGCAAAAACACGCTTTTAACATATTGTACGCAAAGTGAGCCGAAGTTGAATGTTAAGAAAGACATTACAGAAAAGATCTTATACAATGTTGTATGTTCAGTTGCCGACACAGTCTGAAAAAATAAAGAAAACGCCACACGACGGGTCCAAACTTAACCAAAAAAAAACATTGAACAAGTGGAAGGAACAATTCCCATTGCTAATTGTTGAAAAGTTTGAAGGGGAGACCCGTTTTTATTGTGAAATATGTAAAAATTCATCGAAGGCATGCGATGTAAGCACAGTTTGGGCATATGAAGGTATTTGAAAAATAAAATTGTATAATACTGAATAGACACTGCTGAACTCGTATAAATAAAGTTGCTAGTATGTTTATTTGGATTTTTTGCATGAAAATAACCATTATTATTTATTTTTAGGACATTTAGAAAAGTTAAGAATTATTTTCCAAAACTTAGTAGTAACGTTAAGAATAAAATTTCAGAGTTAAGAATTCTTTTTGAAAATCTTGTAGTAACGTTAAGAATTTCAAAAAACCTTATCTGGAGCTCTGAATGAGTAATTAACATTCCTTTAAAGTGAACTTATTTCCTTTGTAATAAAACAGATGTACATTAAGCAATTGCATTCCAATGTTGTTGTTTCTTGACAGAAAAATAGAGACACTCTTTAGTCAAAGAGTATGTATTATCTTAAAGAAGGTCTTGCAAAGTGTCTGAAGAGTACATTTCCGGCAGCAATACTTCATCTGGTAATGTTGGTTTGTCCCCATGGGGATAATATCATGTGCAACATTCATTGGGATTGAAATTTAATTAAGAAAAATTCAATTAAGCTTAAATTTTGTGTATACATGTTTAAGTTACATGTATTTTTGTATACTTTTGTTGTTTTTTAGAAATTTGATTATTTAAAAAAAAATCATTTTAACACAAAATAACACATAATTATTAAGTTTGATTAAAATAAAAACAAAAAGAAATTAATTTTAAATTTACTGTTTATAAAATTAAATATTCTAAGGTGCATAAAGGTTTGATAGTTTTTTTTTCTGCCCATTTTTAAATAGGCAATTCTAATATGACTCTTTCTTGTTGTTTATCTACAAAGAACATAATTATCGTTGTAAATCTGCACAAGTCAGAACAAAAAAAGAAGGGTTGATCCTGAGTGCATATATTATAGTTTTTCAAATATTACAAATTGGTATTTTTACCCCCTGTAAACAAAGCTTGAGGGGAGGTATATGAGAGTCACTGACACTGTGTTGGTCGGTCCGCGAGTCACTGACACTGTGTTGGTCTGTCCGCAAGTCACTGACACTGTGTTGGTCAGTCCACGAGTCACTGACACTGTGTTGGTCAGTCCGCTAGTCACTGACAATGTGTTGGTCAGTCCGCGAGTCACTGACACTGTTGGTCGGTCAGCAAGTCACTGACACTGTGTGGGTCAGTCCGCGAGTCACTGACACTGTGTTGGTTGGTCCGGGAGTCACTGACACTGTGTTGGTTGGTCCGCAAGTCACTGACACTGTGTTGGTCGGTCCGCGAGTCACTGACACTGTGTTAGTCGATCCGTGAGTCACTGACACTGTGTTGGTCAGTCTGCGAGTCACTGACACTGTGTTGGTCGGTCCGCGAGTCACTGACACTGTTGGTCAGTCCGCGAGTCACTGACACTGTGTTGGTCAGTCCGCGAGTCACTGACACTGCCGGTCAGTCCGCGAGTCACTGATACTGTGTTGGTCAGTCTGCGAGTCACTGACACTGTGTTGGTCGGTCCGCAAGTCACTGACACTGTTTTGGTCGGTCAGTGAGTCACTGACACTGTGTTGGTCGGTCTGCGAGTCACTGACACTGTTGGTCAGTCTGCGAGTCGCTGACACTGTGTTGGTCGGTCCGCGGGTCACTGACACTGTGTTGGTCGGTCAACGAGTCACTGACACTGTGTTGGTCAGTCAGCGAGCCACTGACACTGTGTTGGTCAGTCCGCGAGTCACTGACACTGTGTTGGTCGGTCCGCATAAAAAAGTCATGAACTTGTTGAGAGAAATATGTTCACATTTGTCAAGTGATAAAAATGTATTTGAAAATAAGTCATCACCATGAAGTGTAGATGTGAGAGATTTATGTAAATTATCAAAAACTGTAAACTTTAACAAATAGCTATTACAACTGAGATTTTAGCTCACAACAATCATATTTATGATTGATATGTTCTTAAAAAAAGAAATTGTGAAAGATTGAAAGAAAATGTAAAGAACTAGTGGAATTTACAAATGATTGGGGTGGATGCTTTGCAATTATACTTCTTCACCAGGGTTGGCACCAATCGACCGCCCCCGGTTTTAACCGGCGGTTTTTACCGGTTAAAACCGCCCCGGTCAATACTCCCGAAGTGGTCATTACTGGTCAATACTGGTCGATTGAACTTTACCCCCAATTTTAATTTATATTCCATGCCTAATTAGACAATATTGATAATATAAATTAAACAGACATGTTGCCAATAATGTCTTAAGCTATTAATACCCACTATTTTATACCTGTTCATGCAATTTTTAGGCCAATCTCTCAAAATTTTGCAAATAAGTCAAAGTTGGTCAATTTGAATTTTCTGGTTGATTGAATTTTTTTTTCAATTCTAATGAATTATGATGCTCATATAATTATGTGCTTGATTCAACAAGAACCTGTCAATTACTGTGTATGAGTTGTTCCTCATACCCCACTGTCCCCACAGTCTTCTAACAGTCTTCTCACCTGTACAGGTTGGGGCAGCCAAAACTGATAATAGGCCTTAAATGGCACCTTTTTGACACAATCCTTACTTTTCATGTATTTTTGCATTGATTTCTTTAAATCATTTTTAAACAAAATAGTGAAAAAAAACTTTAATTTTTATTGATATAAGAATAAAAAAACATAATAAGAAATAATTATTAAAAGAAAAAAATAAGTGAAAAGAAGAGTAGACCCACAATTGGAAAACATTATTTGTTGGCAAAATCAAGAACTTTGATTGTTTATTCATTTGAATACCAATTGAACTTTTTAATATGAAAGGGAAAAAACACCTCTTAATACAGAAAGGAAACAAGTTAGAAGTAACTATTAAATAATAGCAAGTACAATGTAATCTTCTTGTGTGAGTGATATGAAATAGCCTAAGGGCAGATTTGCTTAATTGTCAATATCAGAGACATTACACTGCATGCATTTTATTACCAACTAAGAGGCTAGATTTATAACCCTAGAATACACAAGAGTTCTGTTTGTCCATCTGCTTATCAAATAGATATATCAATAGATAAGTGAAATGCTATGGTACCTACAATAGTAATAATACTTTAGTAACAGATGTAATACACTGAGATAAAGATATTGCCTTAGTCCTTATTTATGTGAGGCTGTTTCCATAAATAATAAAGAAGTAACTTTTTACAGCTTTAAAGATTTTTTTACAATAAATAACTCAGAAAAAAGTTTATCAATTACAGAATAATTATTGATTTAATATAAAATGGCTCCTTTGTAATGTTTAAATGCTACAATTTTCAATCGGCCAGTATTGACCAGTAAAGACCAGTAATGACCAGTATTGACCGGTTTTAACCGGGTATTGACCGCCGGCCCGGTCAATACTCAATTGACCGGTCAATATGCCAACCCTGTTCTTCACACATCGTCACTAGCATACTTAGATATGTGTAGGATGTTTAATAATGCCTCAGGGCCCATATTCAACAACCAATTTTTAGAACTAAGTAAGATTATAAAATAATCTTAAAACTTGAAGGTTCTAATTGTTCTTTTATTTGTTTGAAGTGTATTTTTTATACTTCAGTCTAAGAATGGGTTGGTGAATACGGGCGCAGAAATAACCCTGTCCAGCAGTAAATTGCATTGGGAATGGGGCTGAATACTGGACTTGATTTTGAACGAAAACACACATTGAAGTCTATTTTTTATACTTAAGTCTATGAATTGTTTGGTTATTAGGGGGGCAGGAATAACCCTGTTCAGCTGTATAGGGGCTCATTAGTACAAACACGTTGGCAGATAATTTACACAATATGACTCAGTAATAAAAAAAAACATTCTTCACTTTTTGCTTGCAGCCCAAAGATGTTTCCAGGACCAGGATGACAAAGAAAATGTTGCTGTGAAACATCCCAACAGGAATGCCAGACCTACAAGAGATCCTGATGACAGGCAGGGGTCTGGCAATGGAGACATACGTAGCTACTGGAAGACTAAGAAGACACCCAGCAAGTCGCCCATCATGAAAGAGGTCTTGGTCAGGGAGGGCATGGTAAACATAGACAGGATATCAAATAAATATTTACCAAATATTTGCTAAAGTCTCAACCGCCCCTCCCTCTCCCCCAAGTCTCAATCACCCCCCCCCCCCCCTCCCCGCGCATGTTAATTGGATCATATATTGCATAATAAAGTACCAAACAGTTGCCAGTGATGAAAGAGGTGTTGTTCAGGGATGGCGTGGTAAATAAAGTTTAGTTTAAACCTATTTTTTTTAAGCATCAAAAGCCTAAGGTTAATAGAAATACTTTCAGATCTGTTTCCTGAGTAGGACCGGTTCTTAGTGTCTCTCTGGGAGATCTAAATAATGATCCCACAGTGGGGATCGAACCCATGACCTTCTGGTTGCTAAGCCAGGGAGGTAATGGTAAAAATATTAAAATAGACAGGATTATCAAAACTTCTATTTACTGAAGTCTACATCAGTGCCCCGCAGATGTTCAAATATCACTCGCTTGCTCGCATCTGTGATCTAATTTTTGCTCAGAGTGAAAAGAAATTAGGAAATATTAGCCTTTGGCAACTTTGTTTATGGTTAGTCAGTGCTTTGATTTTTGTAACAGGTGCTTGTTAATATGATATAGTAGGACTATTTTACTTTACTGCTGTATGCAACATCTTTGTAAAACTTAGGTTAATATCTTCTCCTTTGAACTTATGTTAAAGGCTCTTTAAACTATTGTGAAATCCAAAGCCTAATTGTTGATTGTTATCAAAACAGCTATGCATTTTCTTTCTTTGCATTAGTGTTAGCTTGGATACAGTTGCTATGTAAAACATTAGAACAATTTCAGTATGGAAAACACACAAATAGAATTTCAGCAACATAAGTCACATTTGTGAAAAGAAGCATGTTATCTGGTTGCAGATATATTAACACCTGCAATTGTACGCTCTTATTATCCACCACAAAAAAGTGAAGTTGGTAATACTGGGTTTACCATGGAAGGCCATCCGTCTGTCTAATAACACAAACTTGTCTGATGAAGTACTCCGTCGCTTTTCAAGGTGCAACATTCAATCTTTCATGCAACGTTCCTTATGGTATGAAACTGTGCATGTGCAAATGCTATTGTGTAGTATCATGATATTTAGTAGCTACAACATATCATGACATGCAGCCTTGATGGGTTTTCTCCACTACTGTGACGAGGTCAAGTTATACCAGTTACACTTTTAACATTTATATGATGCGAGCTCTTTGAAAATGGGTTTAAATACTTGTGCGTTCAGTGTTGCACCAGATTAGTCTGTGCAGTTTGCACATCCTTATCAGGGATCTGCACAGGCTAAACAGGGACTACACTTTCAGCTTTAACTGAAAGTAAAATCCAGTTAAGGCCGAAAGTGTGTTCCCTTATTAGCCTGTGCAGACTGTATAGACTAATCTAGGATGACACTTTATGTACATGCATTAAGCCCTGTTTTCCCAGAGCAAGGCTTGAAAGCCATGGAAATGCACATACCTATTAGATATGTATCAGGTATATTCAGTGTTTGTTTTTTTTCTTTCAAAACTGGGTCCGGTAATGGGCCCCATTCCCAATGGAACAAAATTATATATTTTTCCCAAATGGGAGCTAAAAATTCCCATTTGAAGGTTTCTTAAAAAATAAATATGTATAATTTTTTTTAGATCTCAATATTTTGTTCATCTCACATCCATATAAATTCAACCTTAGTAAATATAATACTGAAAACACTTGTTTTCTCAAGTTTGAAACATTTTTTAGCGAAACAACAACAATTTCTCAATTTTAGTCAATAAGCCGCAAATTTTCCCAATCCAAAGAGACCTGGCCCCATTCCCAAAATGGTGGAAAAAAAACACTGATATTTTATTCTGAAATTTCAGCAAAATTGGAAATATATACTTGCCAGAAACACAATTCTTTTTGTTTAATTTCTGGTTAGTTTAGAAATGTTTCACTGTATATATATATATATATATATATATATATATATATATATATATATATATATATATATATATATATATAAATATATATATGCAGAGACATTGATGGTATTCCCACATTCATGAGCCAGCTAAAATGTTGGAACAACTAATTATGACAGTGCTCCAGCTAGGCCTAAATTTGAGGGCGCCCCGCCCTGCACTCCCGAACCTCCGCCCTGCCCTCCTGAACCTCCGCCCTGCCCCCCCCCCCCCAAAAAAAAAATACAAGTAACTAATTTATTTCATTTTGTAGACATTATATTTAAATGGTTTAATAATAATGGGAATAATATATTCTAACAATTATTAATAACATATAAATTAAAA